>NC_072779.1:14098592-14398592 GCF_022539595.1 Amphiprion ocellaris | reverse complement strand
TTTCTGGCATCGCTCCAGCATGTCAGATTTAATTAATATGAAATCAAATTAAAGGGGCTAAATGCACTACCAACTTCACCATTCTCCCTGCAATACTCAATGTATATGCAAAAAAAAAAAAAAAAAAAAAAATCTAACAGGAAAACCTTTCGTGGAAGCTGCTAAAACATTGCACAGACACTGAAAACATCTGATGATCTAAAATTATGAAGAATACGCGAAAGACAACTGGAGCTAATGTGGTAGGTGCAGTACTGTGCTGTGTACAGAGCTACATAACATAATAATGGTTTGCAGATCTGTGGATTATGGAATTAGATTCATTGTCTGCGTGCACAGTAATCAAACTCAGGGAGTGTATCTAATAAAACGGTGTGTAAGCTGGTCATCACCTTACATTGCAAAGAAGCTTAATATTTCTGCTAAAGAGCTTTTCCATATTTTATTTCCATTTGCCAGAGTCTCTCAGGTGGTGCTCTAAGTACAATATGTGACTAGTGCAAAGATGTCAATGTTGTTAATGTATATAAATTCCCTCAGGCTAAGAGATCTCTGAAATCAATATACCACTTTTTTAGAACAGTTTTTTGACACACGCCTTGGTGGGATTTCTATTTTTGTTACTTGTAATTCCTTCACTACTCAAACAGCTGGTGTTTATTCCTTTGGTGGCACGTAGTCACAGAGTTTCACTTCATGTAGCTCCACTAGCTAAATTTCTAAAATTGATCAAAAGTTGATTTGATTTGAACTGGGATTTCTACAAAATAGAGTACACTGGTGATTTTTTTTTTGCAGATACATAGATGCTGTGGATGTTCTTAGAGGTAACTTGATCAAATAACTGATGATCAATTGTAATATTCGGAGTACAGGTGACAATAAACATTATCTCTACTCCTTTTTCTTTCCTACCTTTGTTTCTTCAAAAAATACATTGGAAAAAAAGGACTCCTGGAAAACTTCCATAATCTCATTTTTTAATGTTTTTGAACAACACCGTTTGTGCTCATGTGTTGCAAGGAGGATGATGGTACTCATGGCCAGGAGGGATTAACACAGTCTCTTCTGTGTTACACCTCCTACACAGGCTTCAGTCCTTTACTTTGCTCCATCCTTCCCAATTCCCCTCCACCACCACCAGCCTTCCCTTCCTTTGTAGCATCACTCTGGATTAGTCACACTGAGAAACTAGGGCTCATCTCCATACCACAGGATTTGTTTTCAGTCGTATGAAGTGAACAAGTGCTGTGGTGACATGCAAAGAGCAAGTCCTGGCTGTCACTGTCCACTGTCTGTCCTGACCACTGGACCTGCACGGACTTTACAATCGTGCTCAGCATTGATGAATCAAGTGTGCGAGAAATAACTTGAAAAAGGCAGTAAGTGTGAAAGCTATTCTTTTTATGTAATGTGGCAGGGTTTAAAAAATGAAAAAAATAGCATTAGCAGACTGCTAGAAATTCTGACTGACTGATAATTCAAAAACTAGAATGTACTGCATGTACTATTTGTACCATCAAATGCTATATGTCAGAAATATAAATTAAAGAATTTAAATGATATGAACTGTGTATTACTATTGTGATCCTACTCCCCTGTTGCCCTCAAACGCATGCTAAGAATAAAATGCATCGCAATTGTGACCTTTAAGGCATGAAATCAACTTTTAAACATGTTACATATTCACACAACATTAAATATCTTTTTATTTGAGCAACTTCAGTTCTTGCCACTTACCTGAAATATACATATAACCACCATACACTGTCCCAGCATGGCCATAATGTGGCTCATTCATTTTGGCAACGTATGTCCATTCATTTGTCCTTGGGTTGTAGCACTCCACAGTAGCTTGAAGGAAAAGATGAAAAAAAGAGAGACTGTATGAGTAGAAAGTAGGTCAAGACACAACTAAGGAGGACAAACAGCAGCAAATGAGGCCTTGGAGGGTCTCAGTGTGGGAGCTAAAACACGGATTTAAATACAGCGTACACATCCCCACAACCCTACCAGCGCTGAATGTACTGACTTTACAGGAAATAGGGAGATTGCTAGATCCTTTATCATAAGCTGCCTGAGGATGGGGTTGTGAAATCTGAGAGAAAGCAGACACTGGTATTCATGAGTGATGCTCTTGGCAAGAAAATACTGGCAATAGGATCCGTCAACTTGTGGGCTCATTGCATGCTAGGAAAAGGGTTGTGACTGGACATAGAACAAGTTGGCCTACTAGCTGCAGTGATGCATCAAGGGCCCTTCACTTTAAAGATGTAAGCTTCATGCACCACAGCTAAATATAAGTAGAAGCACAAGTGTGCATTATACACTGAGTAGTCTGACTCTGTTGTGCATTTCACACTGCATTCTCCTTCCATTATGCGAGCTACATGTTACGGTTTGACAAGGGACACTACTGCTGCAACCTGGGCTTAGCACCCCCTATGACGATTTTTACTGATTTGATGAACTACAAACAAGCCAGAGTGTTTTTCCCCCCATAGCAGGATGATAACTGGGGGAGCCAGACCATTTTTCCAGTGCAGACACAGCACCTTAGAGATATGTAGGCCTATAAACTGGGGATTATGGGTCAAGGATAAGTTATCTTCTTGCTATTTGTCATCTCACAACCTAAACATAACAGGATGAAACATAGGGGAGGACTCTGACAATCTCATATTGTGTACAAACTTAATTTGGTATAAGATGGTATCATTTGTGTCACTGAAGGTGCTACATGTTCATACTTCACTTTGGAACTTCAACTAATGCTAACCAGCTAGCCCTAGTCTGTCCTGTCCCATGTTTCCCTATCTGCTGACTTGCCAGGTTATCGTTGTGACGGTTCTTGATGTCGTTCAGCTGCCTCTATAGTGAGTCATTCTGTGGACGGCTCTCCAGCAGACTGACTGCGAACTAAAGGACCACTCTAGCTAGTGCCTGCAGCATGTGGGATACTGGTTCATGTGCTGCTACAGGAAGCTCACTGAGGCTGAAGAGCAGAACAAAGATGCCCTAAAGTCCGCCCATGACGAGATAGCTGCCTCCTGTCACAAGCTGCAGTTGAAGATGGTGGAGCTGGATGAGAGACTCACTGGAGAGGCAGCTACAAGACATTGAGGATCAACACAACAGTAACCTGGTCAGCCCGCAGGCAGGGAAACACAGGATGGGACAGGCTACTAAAATAAATAACAAAAGCACTGTCCAAATTTCCCTACTCTACATGAATTAAGCAAAATTCTGATTGGTTGTGACACAGTTCATATGAGGCTAAGTGATGCTAACAGAAGACAGAGTAGCAGATGAGGAACAGTTAGGAGTAGACCAACACTCTGAAAGAAGCGCTCAAGCAGTAGAGATATGAAACAGTACTTCAAGTTGCTCTTTAAAAATTAGAGTGAAAACAGGATGCAAAGATTTGAAAGTTAAAGTGAGAGACTTTGTATCTAGGCAACCATATGCTAAACTAATTATGCAGTCACATGAGTTCATCAGAATCTGCTAGGAGAATTATGATTCATATCTTGGATTGTGTTTCTAAATTTGTCATATGATCTTTTGGCAAGATCGCCCACATCTAATTAATTAAAAGGCACTTTATTTTGCTACGTGTCATGAGCAGCAATTGAGATAATGCACAAAATATCTGGTTTTCACACTTTGCAGCCAGTGGAAGAAGTGACCTGATTAATGGTGCTCAAAGACCATAAGAGGTATTCAATTCAATTTTCAATTCAATTTTATTTATATAGCGCCAATTACAGTCAAATTGTCTCGAGACGCTTTACAGAACCCATATGCCTGATCCCCAGAGCAAGCCAAAAGGCGACAGTGGCAAGGAAAACACCCTTTTAACAGGGAAAAAAACCTCGAGCAGAACCCGGCTCTAATGTGGGGGGACCCATCTGCCTGCTGGCCGGGCGGGTTGAGAGGGACAGAAGAAGTAGAGAGGTAGAGATAGAGGGGTAGAGGTAGAGATAGAGGGATACAGATAGAGGGGTAGAGATAGAGAGGTGGGGGGGTGGGACACAAGGACCATAAAACACAGCCACACATTTGAAGCATCCAGCTTCAATAAAATTGAATTGAATTGAATCTGCTGAATGTAAATAATTAAACAGTGCACTTTTAAAGGCTATGGTTAAATCAATGACTTAAACAATGAAACAAAAAAAAAAGTTTGTTCCAAAATGCAGCAAGATGCACAGCAGCACAAAAAGGGCATGAGACACCACTGGGCCAAATATCAAAGTGACAAAATTTTGCAACTGCTCAGTGAAAGCAGTACAGACACATTAGAGGACAAATAGTTGAACTGAGCAGACTTAAAATACAAAGCAAAATCTGACTGAAAATGGAATGGATCATCATTAAAATGTCTTCATTAAATAAATAACAGATTTACCTATTATAGAGACCAGAGGCCAAGCACTCAGTAATTTCATTTACAGTTACACCAGTTTAAACTGAATAACAGCTTCATTACCATCAGATTTTGTCCTGATCAGCTGAAAAGGTCACAGTTCTAATTAGCATGAATTTTCTTTCACTGCAGGTTGGTCATCAGGAATTAATAGAACACTCCAAGGGTCAAGCTGGCAGCTGGTGCTATCTAGTAATAGAGACCATGTAGCATATTTCTCTGACCCAGAGCAGCAGTGGGGTCCTGGACCTTGTAATGGGATTGAAAGATAATGTTTGGTCCCAAAAAATCTGAGATGATGAAAGGCATAGAAAAGGAGAATAACATTCTGCAATGCTGAATTCAGTTTATAGTTTCATTTTAGCTTAAAATACTGCTTTGTTGGAAAAGGTAACAAGAAAAAAACCCACAAATCTAAAGATCTTTGCTGATCTGCACATTTTGTTTCTGCACAGCAGGTAGTAAGAACTTTTTAATACCTAAGAGACCAATTAAAGCAAATGTACACACTCTTAAGTGCAGCTTTCCAGATACATTAAAGATTGTGCTGCTACTGTCCAAGGGTCATAAAATGGTTTACATTTGGTAAAATAGAATAAGTTGACAAACAAACCTGTAATATATACACATAATCTAACCTCTAAGCCTAAAAACATCACTTTGATAAGCCACAATTCAAAAAATAAATCTTAACGTCTTTCAAACACATCAGTTTGTTCCATAACACATCTTTGCTATATCATTTCAAACGGTTAAAATCAATACAAAACAAAGCCTATCAAGGAATGAAGCCTGATATGCAGTCAAAAAATGCAGTGTGTACCAGTTAAGATTGAAAGCTTCCTTCTCTCTGTACCCATCTTGATATTGTTAAGTTTTTCTTTAAAATTCTAAGCACTTCAGACAAAACAATAAAACCACACCCATGTGACCTACCCAGAGTAAACAAACATAATACAAGGGCAGGGCACATCCAGAAAAACAAGCATCAGGACCGAAGCACATGCAGTGAAAAGGCAGTGGCACGTAAAGCAGAAAACGGCAGTTGTGTCGACAGGCGGTGAACTAGGGCTGTGTTCTTTGGTCTAATTATAACCTAGAAGAGAAGGCTGCTCGCACAGTGGCCTCTCTCTGTCCGCCGCAGTTATAGAGCTGAATTTAAGTATTGGGTGGCACCTCTCTGTGGTCTACACTTATGGGTGCACAGATTCCAGATTGGTTACTCAGCATCAACAACCAAACTACAATGAATAGATATAAATGTATAAATATCTGTGCACAGAAGTGTTTCTTCCAGAGGGGTTAATTATGAATCTAAAAGTTCAAAAGTAATGTGTCAGCTATGAAGAGCATCAGATTGCTAATTCAAGGTGATATCGTACCGTTTACAGTCACTGAAAATTCCACCGAAAAACTGCATGCAACTTTTCAGTACAGTTCATGTTCCAGCTCAGCTTCAGTATAACTACTGGTAGGATGACTTCAGTTTGAATTATTTGCTAATTAATTGTATTATCCGGAGTGTATCAGTGCAATCCAACAGGAAAAGGGTTTAGATTGTGGCTTTGTTGCACTCTTTCAAGGTTAAAAAAAATCATATTTATACTATACTTAATATAATAAACCCCCAAAACAAAAAAGAAATCCCCAATGGGACTCCTCTGAGACGGAGACAACTGACATAGATTCTGCATGTGCTGAAATGCTTCTATAATGGATTACATAAAATTGGAAGGGTGTTTGTGATAATGTGCCCACCCTCTGAATTTTATTAAATTACACAGAGATTATGCACGCGACATGTTGAAACAGCAGATGATAATGTGTAGGCACAACCCTTGATTACTGGCGTCAGTATGCTTGCAGCCTTATTAAACTGCACATTCTTTTTCCTACTGCTCCTTGATGTTTAAGTGTAAATTCTCATACAATATTAATTAAAGACTTCAGCTGTTGTTTAAAAAGGAAACCTAAAACAAACGCAGAGAAATAAACTCACCAAGCTCCCCAGCAGCATTCCTTCCACCGACAGCGTAGAGGTGTCCCTTGAGTGCACTGAGGTGGAAGAAGGTACGTTTCTCATTAAGGCATGCCACCTGGATCCATTTGTTGTAGCGAGGGTCGTACCGGAACACGGTGTCAACCGCCGTCTTGCCTTTGGTGTCATAGTTGCTTTGGCCTCCCACAACATAGAGAAAGTTGCCAATGACTGCGATGCCGTGTTGGTAGCGAGGTGCATCCATGGGTGCCAGCGCCTTCCATTCATGAGCCTTCTCATCAAAGAGACGCAGCTCCTTACTTACAACTAGCTGCTGGCGCAGAACACCACCCAGAGTGACCAGGTGGGCACTGTCTGAGCGGATGGCTGTCCGTTCTGACTGCATAACTGGCTGCATGTAGGGCATCATTTGGTAGTTGCTAGCTTCCAAGAGAAGGTTGACACAGGTGTTATCTGTGCGCATAAAGTCCACTGTCTGCACATGATTGATGAGCTCCTGTGGGTTCATGAGGGGAAAACGGATGTTCTTCATGAGCTTTGGGGCATAGTCCATACGACCGTCTTCATAGCGGAGCCAGCGGCAAGCAGCCTTGAACAGGTCTAACTCAGTGCAGTGTTTCAAGCTGTTACTGGACAGTACAAAAGCCAAACGTTCAAACGGTAACTTGACAAACTCTCCTGTGCCCAGCAATGACGGGAAGTTCTTCAGGATAAAGTTGTTGACGTATTTGTCCACCTCTGTGAGGTTGTATGTGTTTGCAATGCGCCCCACCTCCACACAGTTGTCAAGAGAAACCTGCAAAGAAAAACAAGTGAAAATCTTGGAAAGCTGCAGGTTAAGACCGATAAGATATCAGAAGACACGGGTAACTGGATGACAGGCGGAATGATATCCATTTACAAAGTACTGTTGCTTTAGCACTGAGGGATGTAGCAGTCAGAGGCAAATTAACATACAGTCTACACTGATAACAGAATATAAATTGTACACAGGAGAATTTGCTACCTTTCTCTATTTTCTATCACTGCAAATGTAAGAACATTTGCTTTTAATTTTCCAATCAATATGAGCTCCAGAATTTACCAAGTAAAACATACTTTTGCTGTCTAAAAAGGAAGAAGAAGCACATACCTTTTGAAAACACCAGAGTTCATAAACATTGTTATCTGCCTATTTTATATACTTTTTCCATACAGCTTTCTGTCAGTCACAGAGATATTCAGGTCTTCATAACCGGAGTTAATGGAAGACTTACTTAGAAATGAAATGAATGTTTTTCATTTTTGACTCACCATTTCACAACAGACAGTATAAACATCATCTCAAAATGGAGTTCCACAGCAGTTTAAATCCAAAATATTTGGGCATTCCTGAAAACTACTGAAATTAAACTACAGAATTTCTTTGAAATGTGTTTTTACATTCAGTTATGCAGTTATTTCATCCAATGCCCATAAATTTGTTCAACACAGCTTCTGTTTTAAGATAAACCAAAAACAACCACTGAAGACTAAAGGGCAGCTGTGTGCTGTACAGTAATATGCAGTTGTGGCTTGTGCATCTGCTTCCTTACCCCAGATATAAGAAAGACTTTGCAAAAGTCCAGAACAGGAAGAATTTGTAAGAAGCTGGCTGCCTCAAGTGTGTCTTGCAGATTCTCCATGTTGAGCGACAACTTTGCTGTGTAGATAAAGTCAATGATCTTCTTCAGGCCTATTCGGTTTACTCCATGAAGCTTGATGCACATTAAATCCTGTTCCTTCATTCCACCTGCATCAGGGGAGAGAAGGGGATGAGGAAATAACTGATGGTTACACATGGTTCAGCTAGTATACAATCGTACATGACTGACAGGGCTGTGATGTAGATTTTTAAAGGCCTTGCATAAAGGGCGGAAAAAAATCCCTGAAGCTAAAAATAAAAATGCCTACACATCATTTTAATGCAAATGTCAATGAAATGTTTCAGTGTCAAAGGACTTCTGTTCAGAGAAAGAACTGAAGGTCTAAGGGAGAAACCTGCTCAGCATTTATTCCCACAGCCTTCTTATCACTAATGAGCTGTCCCTCACTCTAAGCAGTTTCCCCTTACTTCTACTTAAACAGGCTCCTTCTTCTGTTGTCATTGCAGCATCTTCTTCATCTTACTGGTATCATTTAAATGCCAAAGTACCAAAGTTACTTCCTCTACAGTCATGATACGAGACCCAAAGTAACCCTGTCAGTTGTTTCAAAATGAAAATTCACTTTTTCTATACACTATATACAAGGTAATGGAAATGAATATGATGCTAATTTACTAATTGAAAAATCAGTCCCAAAATAAACACCTTAATTCAAAAGTCCCTTCACAGCAGAAAGATCACTTTAACTGACAATATCTGCATTTGACTTAAAAAGCCACATTAATGCTGATACATAACTATCTTTTAGGTTTAATTACCCATTTGCGTCCTAGGATTTTTGTTGTATCTAATAATGAATCAGTATATTATTCCTGAAAATAGCCTAGGTATTCTGCACATATTTAAAAGTACTCAATGTTCTTTGCCTCTGTATATTGAGTGCCAAGGCAATGAAACAAACCAGTAAGTCACATTTAAATTCATTTATATTCACTAAATGGCCATGAACATGAATGCATAATAATGACTTGACGAAGTTGGTTTTGTAACATGAATACACACACAATACTTCAGGGATGTGGGCACAAGGTCAGTTTGAGGAATTTATCAGGATGCAAAACTACAGCAACAAGGCTGTGGGAAAATGCATATCCATGAGTAAAAAAAAAAAAAAAAAAGTTCATATATACAGTAAAGGAAGAAGATACCAGGTAATCAGATGCAGTCTCATAGCAGTAAATTCCACATATCACACAGAAAAAGTACATTAGTGTCAGTGACTAATCCCCAGATGAACAGATGGTCTGGTCACAGTAAGGCTTTGCAGACCCACCGGTGAACATGGCTTTGAAATAGTCGGAGGAGGAGGCCATCATGGCACGATGTACAGGGAAAGCTTCATCGCCATCTCCAGCCACCAGTGTTACGTCACATAGCAAACCCTCTATCCTCAGCTGGTCGAATCCCTAAAGAAAATGTAAATAAACAGGAGAACAGATTAGAGAGAACAGTGTTACTTCAGGGACCTGCATCATGCTACGGTTTTACTCCAGAGAAGAAGAGCTCGGCTCAATCAAGGTCCGACTAAGAAGAGTATATGATTACTAAAACTCTTGTCTAATAAGGTCACAGACACAAAAACTCATTTGTCTCAGCTGGCGCATTTGAGCTCAGTACAAAACTGTATTTCCCATCCAATCCCAAAGTTGAAGTTCAGTGTTCCAGTAAGGATAAAACAAAACACCGTCAGCAACGGCCTGTCAGACATGAGCTCACAGACCTGAAATGATATGTGACAGCCCTCTGGTCTGCGTGAGCTGTCTGTCTGATCATGGTCTGCTTGTTTTCTTGTCTCTCTTGCACGTAACTGATTCAGTATTATATGTTTGGAGCTACAGCTAGATCGTCTGGCATTAGGCATACTGGCATTGTGGGGAGTAGCAGCTAAACGGCATTAGCAACAGTACATCAGACTACAGCTATACATATTAATTCTATTTCTTTCATCTCTTCATGGAAATTATGGATATTGCACTTGGTTATGCATCCTTGATTTCACTACCTGTCACATCTAACCTCACTAGTACTAACCAGAAAACACACAACATGTACTGATACCTAAACATACGAACATTCAAACTCCTGCAATAATCAGTGGGTGAGTGGGGTTTAGGTGGGTTGCCTTGACCTAATTGAGAGTAACAGATTCTACTATCAGGGTCTAAGATCAGATAGGCTAGAAAAATCATTATCATTCTCTTACAGTGCTGTGACAAAGAAAGATTAATGAGCAGCACAGGCAGCCAACGGCCGTTCATTTTCAATGAGAGCTGGTTAGGAAGGGCAGTCATTGCTGTTGCAGCAAACAGCGCAGTGCCAGCACCCACTACCACAACTTTAGGGTCATCTTCACTTTGCACCAATCACTGGAGATATGCTAAAACAGCCACCAATCACAAGATTTATGCCCCTTCCCCACTGCCAGAAAATCTGTGCAAGTTGATATTTTTGAGAAGAACAGATAACTCTGAAAACCTATTGCATTCTTTTAAAGCTTTTTCTATTCATATTTGATCAGCAGTTTATCATAATATAGGGTTGTGCTGACTCTTTACATTGAATTACACAGAAACAAAATCCCAAATGCTTTTGAATAAATGCTGAAATATTACCTAAGATATTAAACTGTACCAGTAATTCAAGCCATGGGCTTTGTGATGCAATTATAATTTTGGAGAGTGGAGGTTCCTTAACTGCAAACAAACAAAAAAACAAAAAAAAAAACCTCAATGCAGATAAATGTTCTAGTGTGTAGTGTTGCAGTAGGCATAGATTCACTTGGACAGAGTCTTCTCTCTTTTCAAGATTGATGCTAAGAAACAAGAATCCCTGTCTTTGCAGCCTGCAATAAGCAAACTGTTATGGCTAGATCTCTATAGCCCAGTAGGATTTCAAAAGATATCTTTGGGAGTGTGTAAATATTATCATGCAATGATAATATTTGACTAAACACTCAAAGAAGACTCTGGCTGTGTGTCTGAACTCTCACCTGAAGAACCACTGAGCTGTGTGTGTTGCTTGTGAAAAATCGAGTGTTTCCAGTCTTTGATGCCTGAAGATGAGCAGAAATGCCCATATCACCATAGCCCAGAGCAACTTTCATGTGAGCGTCGTCGTCCTCCACGAGGGATCTATTAGGAAAAAGGAAAGAAGTTTTTACTTCAAAGGTAGCAAAAACACATGTTTCCATCTAATTTTAGCTTATGGAAAGTAGGACAGATAAGTTTTCAAAGTGACACAACTTAAGGACATATTGGGTGGAGGTACCCTAATTGCTAGACAAACTGTCACCTAAAAGTTGTAAGACCATAAAGCTAAAGCAACAAGGAAGACTGTGGCAAGCCAAGTGAACAAGGTATGTTCCTACCTTCCTAAGTGCATTTGTGCAACCAATACAACTCCCATTCTACTAAGGCTAGTAAGACTAAGGCTCACTGGTTTTAAAGATGACTAGCTGCTTATGGTTCTCAACACAACATAGAACATAAAACAGAACATTGTCCTTGCTTGTTAAAAAAGAGATTAATAAAATATAAACAACTCTCTGAAAGACCTACAATATATTAGATACCATACAAGAATTTATTTTCTTCATATCATCAGCGTGATGCAGTTAAATGATCATTTGGAAGTCAAATATTCAAATTCTAAGTTGTAAAATATCCAAGACTAGCTTTCAGACATAATACACAACCATCACTAATGCCGTGCCAGCAAAGATGTGTGTGCAAATAAATTCTAAACATAACTGGCTTATTTCTAAAGCAAAAACATGTTGTGAAGGACTTGGCATGATGTCATATTTTTAGCATTTATGAGCCAACTTAACTGTATAGATATGGACAAGCTACACAAAGCTATAGCTATATATATATATATATATATATATATATATATATATATATGTAAAAAAAAAACATGTCTGCCACACTTCCAGCAGAAGCCAGGAATAATTACTCAGTCTGTCCATTTACAGTTTGGCCCAGACTAAGATATGAAATCATTGTCCAGACTGCTGTGAAATCTGATAATAATATATTCTGAAGATTGCCATTCCCATTGACATTTGTGACCACCTGAAACTTGTTCATAGCCAAAGATTTCCATGAAATCTGATGTTCATTGTACTGACAGAATGTACTCTGGTGCCACAATCAGCCAGTTCCACTGTGGTATAGTGGTTTCCTAATGCACATCTCAAGGTGTGTTTAAGCCTCTTTCAGACAGACATGCAACACTGCTGGCTTCAAGTCACAGCATTATGTCATTCAGACAATGGTTACTTTCACGTTAATATTCTTCATTCTTTATTCAGCCATGCATATGCTATGTGTGCAGTATTTGACACATATGCAATACTGGACAGCACATCAAGTCACCTTCTATGCATGACAACGTCCTACGTCAGTATGTTGTAATATTGTGTGATTATCCATTCATATGACTGAATGCAGTTCAGACTTGGGCCTTGTTGAAAGTGATAAATAAATGTTGCAAGTCTGACTGAGTAACACTGCAACCTTAACCGAAAAAGAAACAGGGTGCTCTTTAAATACGGTAACTCACTGCCTTTAGTGTGTAAGTAAGATGCATATTGGATAAAACCACTTTTGATAAAATCACTATATAAATACACCTATTTACTACATGTACATAAATATCCTACATCAAAAGAGCAGTTCCCTAGCTAAAGATGTACTGAACACATTCATGTTCCTTGGATGATGAACCATTTCCATTTTGGCCATTCTATAGCAGCTTTCAATTTGTGCCTCCCTCGGGCTAAACTGTCAAAAAGATACATCTTAATGCAATAGACGTTGCCATAAAATTTGCATGGATCATTTGCAAATGGATAAGCCTTTGAGAATGGCATTCTCTCTTGCACTACATCCATGACCAGCTCAGCATTTTTCATGTTGTTTGCTCCATCCAACATTTCTGTACTGCAGGTTATAATGAACATTGTGGCCTCTATGGGCCACCAGCAAGGCTTAGGATGGAAGACACAAAATGTAAATCACAGAAAAATATCCACAAAGTATTTGCAAAAGCAGGAAAGTGAAAGTGAAATAGCTGGCTTCAAGTTGATGCTTGAAGGATATTCTTGTAGCGCATAAAAAGTGAAATTATTGTGGAGGCTTATTGATAAACATACCATAATGCAGCCTCTATACACATAGGGACACTTAAAGTCTTCTGACTTGAGCAGGATACTGATGGGTGTGGAAGCTCTCTCCTTCAATAAACTGCTCAGCTATGTGATGCATCATCTCGCAGAGTAAAATGAGGACATGAGATGAAAATAAACTATTCTGAAATGGGCTAGACAGCAATGAAAATATCATTAGTTTTTTTAGAAATGCTGTGACTAAGACCACATTATATGTACTGTCATTATTTCTCAGTTTTCAGAGCTTGGGGAGAAAGAAACAAACTTAGGAGACAAAACATTGCTAATGATGATTGAAGTAAATTAAAGTTTTTTTCCATAATGTGTAACTGATTTATAATCCAGGCTTTCTACAGTGCAACAGAGCTCTGTTTGGAAAGTCTTTAGCGGCTTTCTATTAAGGCAAAGCTGCAATCTGGAAACATGATACTGTAATGTTGGTAATTATCTGGGTAGATTCTTACGACATTCCTGTAGATGAGGGGAGCCTAATCAAAAATGTGCACAAGGATAAAAATTTTTATACAATTAGGGCCTCAATACATGTGATGTAACATGGTGTAAAATTCTTAACTGCTCCACAGAGAATGAACGTGGAACGATGGCAAGTGTGACTCAGAGCCCCAAGGGGAATACTCTCGGGATATGGGAACATTTTGTGCAGGCAAAACTGACATTAGCGAATGAAGCTCATTTGGGTAAAAAATTAGAATATTCTATGGCTCAATGAAGTCAGCTGAGCATCTGTCATTTATCATCACACAGCATAATTGTTTTAGGGTTCATGAGCATAAGCAAACCATGTGGATTACGTTAAATTGGACAGGGCTCCTTTAAAAGCGAGATTAAAAAAAACATCTGGCTTTGTGTTACAAGTGTTATTCATTTGAAAACAAAAGTGTCTTCACCTGCTCTGTTTCTAGCGAGAGATGCACAAACAGAATGTCCAACAAAACATCTGCATTCCTCACGTTAAATGAGAAGGTTCGAATATTACAACTATTTTCAATGCGATATATAGAGACGACATGAATGTGGCATTGGTAGCATAAAACGTGTTCATTTTCTGATGAGGATTGGCCTGGTTTTGATAAAATATTCCTTTACAAAGATGCTGGCTCAGCATAGCAGTAAATTTGTGTCTTCAAACAGGCACATGAGCAGGCAGTGCTTGTCAGATGTAGAAGACTAATGGTTTTTGGGTGGACTATTTATATAATGAAGTAATTCGAAGTCCTTGTCTGGCTGAACACTTCTTGTGGTTTGCAGAGAGGTTTTATCATTTGTAAGTAAATGTAAATTTATTTTAAAAGGATGTTATTTAACATTTTCGTACCAAATACAGTTTCTAGAGACATTAAAGGTCAGGAAGACTACTGTCAATGCCACACTGTTTTTCTTTATATCTGAAATTACCTTCTTTGTTAATATGGCAGGCTGACGCATACGATCTGATATTCTAAACTTTTTTTTCCACTTGAACTGTAAACAGCTCCATCACTGTATTATTCTCTACCAATAACAGTGAGATGAAAATAGAACAAAGGTGAGGACATGTACATTTAATATTCTTTTCAAGGACAGGAGGAAATACATGCCCTGATTTTATGTGAGCCACTAATGTTTAGTTCTTATTCTTTTTGAAAAAGGAGAATATGTCGACCAGCAAAACATGCCATCAACATGTAAAAGTAACTCAGGGAATACAACACTCCTCTCTGCCTACATTACATGTACTTCTAACCTTTCAATGCAGCTCTATTTTAAGAATGATCTCGTATAATGTTAGATATTTAATTGGTAGGCAGAGCAGTCTTTACATAACAGACACACATCCCATCAAACCTTTTGATGCAGGTACTATAGCAGTATTTAGGAATACGGATTTGTGCATTTATTACATTCAGACATGATTAGAAAACAAAATCCTGCATTTCACAAAATTATTCTGAATAGTTTTGACAAATGTCAGGATCATATGTGTGGGATATCTGTCATACTGAGAAAGGGAGTGTGCAAGACCATTTTTCTTGGAATGCAATTTAAAAATGGATTGAGGAGACATGAAGTAAAATTAGTGTCATCACATCAGGGCATATCTAGACAGATATTTGGCCATAAGGGCTCAGAATCACAATGCAGCAAAGACTGGATCAATATACTGTGTGGGGTTAATTATTTAAAGGATTTATGTTATGTACACCTAAATACTGATCTTCATCATTCCTCCATGTGACTGAGAACAACAACAAAAAAGAATCAGCAATAACCTAGTCACTTCAAAAAGACCTACTCATATAGATACGTAAATTAACACACTACTTTGCATTTCCATATTTATATACAGACTGCTTTGGTCTGTGAGCAAATTAAGTACAGTATGTATAACTGCAGAAACTCTCTCTAGTCTGCTTTGTTAATGAACAGTGGAGGGAAGTAAAACTCCTACTTGTGATTTCCCTGATATTCACATTAGTATGAAACTGTAAATAGCCATCCTTTAATAACTATCTTAGGAGACGTATTTGTAGCACATTAATTGATCAACTTTACAAACTAAATGAGAATGCTGGGAGTTGCTCTTCATGCTATGAAAACAAAATTTCAACAGAAAAAAAAGAGCACCATGCTTGAACGGCATTTTATCATTTATCTGCAACGATGTGAGGCACAAATACCAAAAGTCACTTGGAGGTGAAAACGTATTTTGACTCAAACTATAAAAATGGCACTCATACTTCTGCTGCATAAACTAGTTTTTAAAAAGTCACTGATTTCAAGAAAGAAAGTTATACAATTTGACATTTTAAAGTTACTAAAACAAAAGTTACACGGCCACGAAGGGTGGGATGAAAACACTTCTTTTCTTCTCAAACAAACTTAACTTTAGGAAGAATTTAAAGGGCAACATGAGCTGACTGATCAAACGTTTTGTGTCACCTCACATCGCTTCACATCTTTGCACCTGAACTAACCACGAAGACTTCTGCCGACCAACAGTCGACTACAATCTTTTTCCAAGACTTTAATGATTAGGCCAAAGACATTTGGGTTATATGATGGATGAGGCTACATCTAATTGTCATTCCTTTCACATGCTGAACTGAGGAACAGGTAGAAAGACCAAATACATAAACAGCAAAGACAAAATAAGCACAAAAAATGGAGATTTCTATGACCACGAGAGGAAAGGAAAACTAGGTACAACTGTATGATCTGGCCACACGTGCTCTATTACATACAAATCTTGATGAGCAGTACTTAAACACAGCACAACTATAAAAAAAGACGATGAGAGGATGGGATCGTTAATAAGGTACATTTTACAAGGAGATGATAATGGACCGCGTCTAGCAGGAATTTGTGAACACCATTACCACTAAATGCTGATGGCTTAAACAGTAGTCACAATCACACTGACACAGAGCACAGGCAATGTACTGGTACATTTACCCCGTCAGGTGGTAAGTCGGACAGGCAGCGAGGAGAGAGTGGGTTGTCCAAACCACAAAGGAGTGTTGGTGGCTGCCGGAACGAGACAAAGAAGACAACAGCTACAGCATCCCACATTAAAGTTCTGCTCTTCCCGAAGGCACCAGAGTACAGAGGCCGAATCTCTAGTTCCAAATGTGACCAGGGAAAAGTTTGGAACGATATGTGCATCTCACAAACTATTAACCTGTCAAATACATACTACAAATGCCAATTACATGTGTATTTTTGGGGGTTTCATGTGTATAAAGTTCAATTTACTTGTGAATTTAGTTTTAATTAAGATTCAGTTTTACCTGAGACATTGATATATATATAGTGTTGTGTTTGCATAATAAAATTAAGCTGTAAATTGTCAAAAACTTTTGATAAAATGAGGAAGGAAAAATACAAACCCTCACATCAAATTACACATTATAACACATATAGAACACTTCCTAGAGGGTATACTTTTATGTCAGAGGCCTCAAATTTGGAGGAGTTAAAATAATCAAAAGAAAGCTCCTGTTTCATCTGTTTTCCATAAAACTGTTCCAATACAAAAGGCGGACCACAGGCTCAGTCTCAAGTGGTAAATTAGAAAAACAAGCCCTATACTTGATCATCTGCTTCTGCCTTATATTTTAGATTTCCTGTTGGATAATTACAATCTGGGAGTAGGGCTGCATGATTATGGTAAACCCAAACAGGCATGTAACCAAACGTGACTTAGAAAAGAGTGAAAAATGACATTCTGATATAATAATTACCCAAGGTGGAACAAAGTGATAATATCTGCGTGGCCCATTTTATATGAAAGGAGTTTGCTATGAGTGGATAACGTGTGTTAAATGTTAATATCACAGTTGATGATGTTACTTTATTTGTGTGAGGCAAAAATGACGATTAATATTAGATCAAGTGTTCAGTGCTGTCTGGTCACATCATAGATTCCCAATTTCATTGCAGCTACATGGCTAATTGATAGTACCAATCCAATTAGAGAAGAATATTATTGAATGTATGGTTATGGCAGAGTAGAAAGAGTTTGTTTTACACAATGGTATAGATCCTATTTCAATATCAGTGACATATTGCATGATCAGCAATGTTACTCTCATTTTCATCAAAATAAGTTTCAGGCAGAAGTAGAATAAAGAGATGGAAAAATAAATATTTAGAAGCAGAGAAGAAAGTTAAAAGGGGTGAAAAAGAAGCAATGAAGAAACAAGGGTGGCAGTCTATCCAGTCCCTATATGTCAGCAGAAAGCTTAAAAACATTCTTCCACCAGTGACACTTGAGGAAGCTCAAGTCAACTTGGCTTTTTTGCCTGGGATGACAGTGGAAGGGTCAAAAGATTAATGAGTATGGCTGTACTGTCTCATCATGGTTTGCCGTGCATTGATAGAAACTTTTATTAATCTGATCTATTTTTGGTTTTCAATATCTGCCATCGTTTTTGGACCATAATGCCTTAAAACTTGTAGGGTGGTATTTACATGTTAAGGGATATGTTCATGTTGTTTTCCAATTCAGTTTTGCATGTGCCTTGTGTTTTCTGAGTGGATCTCCATTTCCAGCGATACATCCAGGTTGTTTTCTCCTGACTAGATCCTTGCTTGTGTTGTATCTACTCTCACATGTACATTGCTTTGGATAAAAGCATCTGCTACGTGAAATTGTAGAACTGTAGTCTTTTTTGTGTGAATTTCTGAGGTCTGCTTGAAAATGACCTCACAGGAGACAGGAAGCACAAGCTCAAAAAACCTGGAAACCCCAAATAGAACGTATGCAGTGCTGACAAAAAACTGACAGCAGCACATTTTTGACAAATTTTTGTCAAAAATGCATTGCACAGCCATTTAAATGTTTTATTACATTTTCCTAGGTGCTTACAGTTACAGTGGACTAATGTGAAGTACTGTTTAAACAAGAACACAGGAATTGCCTGAAAGCAAAAAAAAACCATAGTGGAATTGGCAGAGTGGAAAGGAAAGAGCATACTCAACATTTTAAGGATTCATAAGATATTCAGACGCACTTTAATTTTAAATGAGAACCCTTTTTTGACATTTTTCCCCCCATCAGTCTGCATTCAATAACACACAATGAAATTTAAAACATGTATTAAGATTTTTTTAGGACATTTATTAAAAGCCAAAAACTGAAATCTTACATGTACAAAAAGACAGTCAGTAGTCGCTCCAACTGTGACCAGCTACATCCCTTAATTGTCCTTGAAATGTGTCTAGCATTTGGCTGGAGTTCAGTTGTGGCAAATTGAATTGGTTGGACAAACAGTAGTGTAGAGAGGCACAAGCCTGTGTATATAAAAGGTTCCACAAATCACACAGCATGTCAGGACAGGAAACTAAAGGCATGAAGTCCAAGGTGCTCTCTCTTTAGCCCCCATGATGAAACTGTGACCGGGCATATATCAGGGCAAGGATATAAAACTATTTCTGAAGCTCTGAGTGCTCCCAAGAACAGAGTGGCCTCACTAATTCTGAAATGGAAGAAGTTTGGAAGCACCAGGACTCTTAGTTAGCCATCTCACCAAATGGTCACTCCAACAGTGACTAGTAAGTTCTCTGCAGAGATGCCTGCTGGAAGACCAATCATCTCAGCAGTTCTTCATCAATCAGGATTTTAAGGCAAAACAGCTAGATGGAAGTCACTCCAGTAAAAGGCACATGGCAGTCCACTTGGAGTTTGTCAAACGGAATTTGAAGGACCTACGGCACAAGAAAATACTCTCTGGTCTATATGGGCAGAAGAACAAATATCCCTATGGTGAAGCATGGGGGCTGAGGCAAGATGTTCTGGGGCTGCTTCTTAGCTACAGGGACTGGGAAACAAGTCAACCCTGAGGGAAGGACGAATGCAGTCACATACAGAGAGGTCCTTGAAGGAAACCAGTGCTTGAGTACGCATGAAGGAGCCCTGTTCAGTCCTACAATGAGCCTAAGTATAGAGTAAAGACGACAGTGGAGTGACTCTAGGACAAGCCTCTGATGTTCCTCCAGACTTAAACCTCATAGGACATCTGTGGATAGCCTAGAAGATGGCAGTCCAGAGATGATTCCCATCCAATCTGACAGAGCTTGAGAGGAGCTGCCAGGAAGAATGTGATAAATTGCACCAATCCATGTTTGCAAAGCTTGTACAGACTTACTCAAGTCGACTAGAAGCTCTAATTGCTGCCAGAGGGACTTCCAGAAACACTGAATTAAGGGTCATAATACTTTTGAAATGAAAGACTTTAGTTTTTGATTTTTAATAGATTTGGAAAAAGATTCTGAGAGTGTGTTTTCACTTTGCCATTATGGATTGCTAAGTGTTGACTGATGGGCAAAAAGGCAATTTCATCTATTAAAAACTAAGTCTACAGCACAATAAAATGTGCAAAAAGTCCAAATACTTTGGGAATCTACAACACTTGGTGTGTGCTTGTCTATGTATACACCAACAAAAAGATCACAAGAGTCCTACAGTCTCGCTGCTGCTCAGAACATACACTCCAGCAGCTCAATCCAAACCTCTCACAGAAAAATAGAAATGGATGAGAAAAGGTGACAAGGTGTATGGATGGAAACAATACCAGGACAACTATATGAGTACATCTGAAATGACGTGAGCGGAATCAGGAGGGAAATCCCTATTTGTCTGGGTAAGCAGAGCGATGATAGACACCTGTACTGGAGAATCTCCTCACTCAGTACAGCAATGTAATAAAGCAACATGACCATCTTCTAGTCTTGGGAGGAAAAAAAAAAAACATATCTTATGATGCAGTAGTGTTCAAGTGCTATATAATGTAATTCAATCCAGTACAACAACACTGCAATACATTACACTTTCGGGAGCATTAAATTGATTTTTAGTCATAAAAGATGGGACATTTTTGAAACACCATCCAATATAATGAAATACAACACTTGAATACCACAGACCAGGACTGCAGATTTAAAAAAAAAAAAAAAAATATTGTAGCAACAACAACACTGTGGCAGCAGCATAGAAATTTCTAACAGCAGAGGTTATTTGTGGATGTCATTTTAAGCTAAGGCAGGCAGAAATCTGGAAAAGGTTGAACATAAAAAAAAAAAAAAAAATAGAACACAAACATCCACCAGAACTTGAAAATACTAATTCTCCTCTTGCACTTCATACAGATGCAGCACAAAGTTGATGATAAACATGAACATAAACATGAAATTCAAATAGCCATAGCCACAGCTGTGAGCCTCTGGATACGGTTAGCAGACGGCTAAACAATTAGCAACACAACACATAGCCACTCATCACCAGCATGCATGGTAAATCTACCAACACAACCCAACCAGTCACTACAAGACATACAACCGCTACCTGTCCAGAAGACGACCAACAAGCTCGAAATATAGTTCTTACTAATTACAGTTCTGAATATGCTTCACCAATATTGACACGTTTTACTGCATTTGTTTTAAGATTCTTTTCTTGACAAGTACGTCGTCATTTTTTTGGTTGCATTGCACTGTTGGCAGTTGTTGCCAATGCTGCAATAGCAACTGGAACAACAACAACAGTTCCTGCAGCATGTTTTGACATTGAATCAGGCTTCATCATCTCATGTATGCACATTTGTAGTTGCAGAATAGCCAATAGTAACAATGCCCTTTGTAAAAAAAAAAAAGACCTGTGATTGGTTAAAGTCTCCCATAATGAATGCATATCAAATACAAATACCAAACCTATCAGGTTACAGCATTAACCTGGCAATATAACCCTCTATGGCTTGACTGTATTCTATACAAACACTAAGTTTACTATCTAGCCTAGCACATGTTTTTTCCAGCTTCTCTTTCTTTCCTGCTGCAACCCATACATTTTCCTTCAACTCATTTATGAAAAAAAGAACAATTAAAAGGAAAATTTCTCTCAACATTTCAGTGATCTAAGTGCAGCTTTTGTTGCCCTACGTCTACCACACAGAACAACAGTTGTTTCTTGCTGAACGAATTTCGTCTCTCACACACACACACACACACACACACACTCTGTTCTGTTACATTTCCAAAATATGACACTGGGTCAGGAGTGCAATATAAAATGTGAATATGTTCATTACCATAATGAAAAGAGCCATTTGTAGTGTACCAAAATACAAAAAATGAGCAATAATCTATTGAGTAGAGTGCTCCAATTTCTTCTTCGTTCAGTTATACTACTTAATAGACTATTTCAAACATCTGTATCCTATGTGTCTGATAAATTTTTTTTTCAGTTTTCTGGTGAAAATTGGCACTCCTCTAATTACCACCATGGCATAACTAACTGAATAAATAGTTACAATGTACTGCTCACAGACTCAACAGTTGTTCTTTTAAATGCTGGCAATCACACATGGGTTTCTTATTATAAAATTAAATATCACTGAACATGCAGGACTTAAACAGAAACTGAAAAACTAATGACTGCAAAAGGAAAATATTAGCCATTACATGCATGATATTTTAAGTAAGCATTTACGGCTCATTCTGTTTTGGACAAACTATCCATGACCTCCAGATAATTGCCCCAATCACTGCTAATAATCTTTGCTGTCTCTGCATAATAAAATGAGTCTGCAATTACACTTTGTAATCAAAGAGCACTTTAAGGTCAAGCCCTTCACATTAAAAAGTATTGGTACCTAAAATTAAGTTTCAAAAACACAGTTTCAAGCTACACTGGAAGCGGCTGAGTTGAACAAGCTTCATGGCATGCTTGCTTGTCGGTGGAGCAGACAATATGTCAATATGTAATAAATGCTAAATCAACAAGAAGGATGCTGTAACACCCAGCTACATGACCCAGCAGGACCCACTATATGGAAGTGAAAAAAGCAAAAAAGATCACATTAATTCTGATTTAGAAATATTGAATAAAACAGGCTGTTCCGTGTTGCCACTCCAGGTTTGCAGAATTTTTGGACAGATGTAGGCTAAGCAGCGGTCATGTGCCCGAGGACTTAATCCAGACTCTGAACAAAAAGGCAAGAGATGTATCAAAGCAACAGGGAATGACAAGTGTCAGCATAATATTGCCTGTAATCAAATGATTGAAGAAGCACAGCTTTGCATACAAAGGGGCTCAATTTGCCACTGTCTAAAAAGGCTAGCATGATTAATTACACACAATCATATAAAGTCAACAACAATAATGCAGTTTATTTCTATTTTAAATACCTTTTACTCTCCTGACGTGGCACACTTTCCATTACATGAGGTCAATTACAGCCTCTGAACGTGCAACTACTGTAGCTACCAGTGAAGGAGATTTAGAGGGGATGAATGGAGAACACCTCGTACATCGATACAAAAGCAAACCATAAAAAGATGGAACTGGCATCACCCAGCTCTGACCTGGCTCACTGACAGGGTCAAGATTAAGAATTTTCTACTGACGCATTTTGGAAATCTCTGTGAGTGAGTGGCTTCAGATTTATTTGACAATCTAGCCTTTAAACTTGTAATAACACATTTTTGGCCAAATGTGCTCATGGCTCAACAGGTGTTCCAACTTATTTCAGATGCTGTTAGGAGCTTTTTCTTACTGATACTCCGGCATCTAGACTGGAGTATGGTGAATCTGATGTGATGCATCTGATAAGGGAGTTCAATCTGGTGTCTTTTATGCATCAGGTTTTTATTTTATTTTTAATCAAACAAGATATAGACCGGCTGGCCAACTGTTGGGTGAAACTACACCCAACTTCTTCACAATGCATTTTTGAGTAGGCAAGTGTATGTGAGATGAGCACAGATTTGACAGTTTCACCTGACTGAACTCACTTGATGTTCTGCCAGCCAGACCGCTTGTGCCTCCCCTCTGGCCTTTCGATGAAAATAAACGATCCCCGGGTGGCTGTTGCTTTTTGTACAAAATGGCCACAAGTCAGCGGGAACTAAATGTCCACTCTGAAGGGCAGGTGAATTAAAAGTTCCAAGACAATTTTCTGAAGTTTATAATTTATCCAGCGGCAGAGAGCACGCTAAGCAGCAATGTGTGTGTGTGTGTGTGTGTGTGTGTGTTTGTAGGTAGATGGACACATATGAACATCAAAATCATTCCGCAACATTGGCCTCATCTGAAAACAGTAGCAGATGTTGTTCACAGGAAGGAGGCATTCACTATTCTGTGTTTTTCAAGCAAATAATTAAACAAGCTCATCTAAAATGGTTTGTGAAAAATTAGCGCTGTTTTCACTGACGATCAAGTCAGGCATTCAGAGAACATATTAAGCATTTACGTGTTGTTTGACTGTAGTTCTGTCTCTATTTATTGTATGCATGTTGGCATCACTGAAAATGAGGCATGGTGTTCAATGTGTTTTCCGAGGTTAAATGAATATAAAATCATGATGACGAGCATCCTGTTTCACTCAATGCAGCAGGAACAAATGATGCTGAATTTGTCTCACTGTGCTGTTATATATACATTACCGTGTGAATCTCTTTTTCTAGTCGCACTTTGGAGTATGATCATACAGTACACTGGCTACGTACAGCATTTCAACTTCTCTGCTGGCAGATCATCCCTGACAGAGTCCAATTAACACATAAATCATGGTGTGAAATATCTGGTGAGACCCTTGAGAATAATTCTGCTGTTTTATGTATTTTTAACCATGAAAAATGTCTTTTGTCAGTGGAAGCTGATGTTCAAAGTCAAAGCAAATGAAAATCCTCCGGCGCAAAAAGCCAGCTCTTATTCAGTTAGATGTCAGCTGTCGAATCAGCTATGTTCTGATTATTTTCGAAGAGATTAATTGTTTAACTGTACAAGTTATTATTGGTTGGTGAGGAAGTACGTTCCAAAGAAACATATTTAAACTAATGGGCTTATTTACTTCAGACAGCAAAAACCCTCTCATAGCAGTGCCATGGGGGGTTTCAGCAGCAGAAGGATTTGACAGCTACATGAGACATGTGAAGCCTCTTCATTCACAAAAATCTGCTAAACAGACTTTCAAAGCCTTCTTTTTACCTGTTATGTCTGTATGGAATTCAATCTGGGCACACTTCCTTTAAAAACAGCTCCAATATTTCTAGTACAAAAAATATTTCTAAGGACAACTTCTCCTTGGGTAAAGTCACCTCACCTTTAAAAAGCCTTTTTACAGGCAGCGTGGTAAGTGCAGTTTGTATTTTTGTCTTTCAAACAAAAAATACTGAAATCAGTAGAACTCAGAGCAGCAGCGTAGGTCACATTTAGACTCAGAATATACACAAAATATAAAAGGTCAAAATGTGCAAGATGTAATTTCCTTTTGAGATTTTCTTTGAAGGGTTGATTTTTCAGCTTTTCACCTTAATTAGATTGTTGACAAAGAGTGACAGGAACATGGGGGGAAGAGAAAGGGGGGATGACGTGTGCTAAAGGTCCCTGACAGGAATCAAACACACACTGCCGCAGTTAGGGCTGCTGGCTCACCATGACGCCTCCAAGAGGAGATTACTAAAGACAGCAGTCACATATATTAGGTGCTTAGTACTGAACCACTATAAGATGAGGGATGACATTCATTTCAAGGTTTTGTTTGAAAATGAAAGATAAACCCAATGACTTCTAACTGTGCTGGAGATTATTCCATAGGCCAAAGTGGCAGTGAACCTTAGTCGTTCCTTACTGGCATGAAATGAGCACCACAGGCAGTTCACCAGGCCATTTATAGATTAGGGTGGTTTCAAAACAAGGAATTTTTATAACTTATACATGCTGTACGTCACATATTCTAAAAAGTCACTCTCCTGTGTCCTCTATCATTCGGCTGCTTAGAATACATATACGAAAATGACTTTACCAGCATGCCAAGTTAAAAATGTCTCCAAAGCCAAAGAGACGGAGGGCCTATAAAGAGTGACTTCTCCCTGACCACAGAGGAACCTATAATTGGGGGCCCAATATCAGCCTGCCTAAAAACACAGTTTACTATATACACGTTTCAAAATAGTAAGTGTTGTGGTGGGGCAGAGCCACACTGGGCAGAATAAGGTGGAGTCTCAAGGCTTGAATATACTTCACTTGCTGGTGTGTGCACGCTCCCTATCAAGATTCAAAGCCGCCGTCCACAGCCAGCCACTGAAGACCACTTGATGTACTCTTGTCCTTGAGACTTCATTGAAAGAGCTGTCACAGTCACTCCAATGACATACTGGCAGGCTAGTGTGAAAATACCCTATTTGTATAATGGCATGCAATGAAAACAGCACTACAATATGTCCACAGAATGCTGATAATATAGATCACATATGTCACTTTCAATGCAATGAGACAGTATGTTTTCTCTAAAGGAGTTATGAAATAAACCACTATGCCAATTAAACTAAAGACTATTTTTATGGAAATCAAAGAACATTAAATATTTGCTGGGTTAGTAGAGAAATACCACGGGACAATTAAGTCAAAGATACAAAGCATACGGAAGTTAACAAAAATCAACTATTAAGAGATAAATATGTGTGTATGCTGCTATATTTTAGAGAAGAATCATTACACAATAATAACCCAAACCAATATTTGCAGTCTGGAATATATTAAATGTTCATGGACAAGATAAAGTTTTACATAGAGATTTTAGTTCACCGATAACTTATTACACTTAATCATAAACTACACCATATTTTCGATGCTTTACAATATCAATTCATATTACAGATTCTATGCCAATGTCATCAAAGAAATTCGAACAATTGGAAGGTCACCTTTTTGATTTACAGACTGTCAGGAAGTGCACTTGACGCTCAATTGCTACAGCCAATGAATTGCCTTTGAGCAAGGCCTTTTAGCTCCAGCAAAGATACTTAGTGGCCAACAATTGATTGCCCACTGGGCTCACACATGTGACTGTGAAAAACTGTCTCTAAGGCAGGATGTTTCATCTAAACTACCCTGGTAAAATAAAGCTAAAATCTATAACTATCCAGTCAATAGAATCTATAGCAAAGCACTCATAGTGGAATTTTGTAAAGTGCCTACAAAGTGACCCCATTGAGTCTTCCCTAGGGTTTAGGAGATGCAAGATGTTTGCTATACAGTATAAATATACGGGCAAACTGTATGTTGTACAATTACAGTTATTCATGTCTCAGATGCCACAGAGGACATTTAAAGGAAAATGGCAAAACAGGGGTAAGAGCATAAATTCCTCTTACTGTAATGCAGTAATTTTTAAAATATACATTTGTAGAAAACTATCACAATTAAGCTCCTAATCGCTTAAGTAAAGCTACATGATAACTGGAGATGGCATAAATCCAATTTTATTTAAAAAAAAAAAAAAAATCCCTCCAAGTAAGCACGGTTAGCCTGTGAAATAACCCTGTAGGCTATCAGTTAGCCTAGGTTGCCTTTAAACTGTAGGGTGCCTTTTTTTCCTGACCCCAAATTTTGGTTCTCACTCTCTGTAAGCCAAAGCCATGTTAACACTCAAAAGTCAAACAAGACACTTGTCCATTAAGGCAGAGCTCTGGAAAAGGGGTAAAGAGAGAGGATGGCGAGAGGCTGTGTGAAGCACCACCATTCTACCCTTCCCCCTTCCTGAACAGTAGCAGATGACAATAGCTTCTAAACCAGGGCATGCCAGACATCCTGACAAAGGCAGGCTCCTCCCAAGCTGCTGAGTCCCTGTTCCCAAATAAACATAGCCACAGGGAGAGGGCAAGAGTCGGGGATGTGGTGCTTGCCATGTACAGACTAGCGGCAAAATAAGTCCTTTTGCCCGAGAGCAAGGCGTTCTGCCAACGAACCATAAAATTCATGCTGGACAAGGCAAATCTCTTGACACACTACAAGGCTCAGTCGCATTCTGCCTAATTAGGGCTGCAACAAAAAATAATGGTTTAACACTAATTTATCAAATAAAATGTCAGAAACTGAAAAGCAAATAAATTCATCTCCACATACATTACTACAACTGAATACTGTGAATGCCATGTAGCTCTTACTCACATGTAGGCAGGCGAAAGGGGTGAGGACCTGGATGTCTTAAGAACTGGCACTGGGAATTTCCAGCTGACAGGAGAACCGCTTTTCCATTTCAACGGCATGTTGTTGTCACCAGAATGGTGCTACAGCAATACCAACAGCAAAGACCATTTCCATGAAAAGGTTCCCAATGCAGTCTTCCATCCCACTCTGCCCACACCATTTAAGGGGGAGGGAGAGCAGCAGCGGCAGCAGCAGCTACAGAAATACACTGGTAAAGGCAGTGCAGGCTACAGTCAGGGTTGTGACTTTAGCGGCAGCACTGAGAAGCCAATAGATTGCATCCACCACAACTACTTGCCCTGCTGCATTCACAGTTGTCTCGTGGTAGGAGGGGGAAGAAGCCCTGCCTTCCCATCACCCTTTCAGGGTCTGTCAATAGACCAGTAGCTAAGCAACAGTGCCACCTTGTTAGAGGAGCTGTGATTACAGCTCTGAGCTTGCTATACAGAGATGTGGAGTGAAGATAAAAGAAAATTATCACGTGTATTCACTTCAGTTAAAACAGTATGTCACAGATTTATGATTAATTGATTAATAATCTAGCAAAAACATGTCCAAATCCAAATTTGTCCAACTTTTTTTAAGCATAGGATTTTGTTGATCATCTGTGTATACGCAACTCTTCCTGCTCTTGCTTCACAGCAAAAGCCTTTCAGTCACCCAGAAATGTACAGAGTTATCTCATTAAAACACTTTTTTGACTGAGATCCTGATTGGGCATGGTGGGGATTGTTTTTCTGAACCACTTATACATTCTCACACAAGAAGTTTTGCTTTCTCTTGCAATACTTTTGCGATACCTTGCAATAGCTTTTACACTCCCTCTGATTTATAGAGAAAGGGCTGAGATGCACAGAAATGTGTATTAAGTAGCAGACTGCTGCTGGTTGTGCAGCTGTGGCTCCTCGGATGCAAGTTTGTACCACTGCAGCAAGAAAGATAACTAGAGGAGCTTGTTAACCCAGCTCTCTCACTGACCACTGCTGAGGCTGATGGAGTCAGACTGTAGCTGTAATTGTAAGTGCAGCCATGGGATAGCAGAGATGTCACCGTGATCGTGGCCGTAACCATGCCTATGCTTTGGTCATGAAGAGTTTGGTTATGACACATTAGATAATTGTGCTGGCTGGATGTTCTGGTCACACTGAAGCTACAGTGTTCCTGAACTCGAGTACTGTATGTCCTGCACTGTCATAATAGAAGCACTGTGAGTTCAAACACTGTGTAGCACATCTATAATGTTAATATAAGCAGTGAAAAGCATTTACAGTACCGACAGACATATCCACCACAGATTCCATCATAAATGCAGCTGAAAATAACCAGGAGAATTAAGGTATATATGCATCACGTAACATCTTATATCATCTCTTTTCTGTAGTCTTTGCAGTGTTTCCTTTAAAAGGTAACTGGACTGGATCGCACATCAGTAGTTCATAGGGATCAGGACAGATAAATATAAATAATATTGCTAGGAACACAAAACATATTGGAACATTTTGCTATCACTTTGTCTTTTGGAAAGCAAAGCAACAAAACATATGAGACAGAGGTTGTCATGCCTTTAGCGTCTTGCCTCACTTTTAATAAATCAGTTAGACTTGTGGTTAGGGGAAACATCACGAGTGCAAAATCCCCTGAGCAGCGAGTTCTTAGTTTAATTCTCTGCTAGCTGGACCATTTGCTGCATCTCATTCCCCAACTCTGTTCTTCTCTCTCCTATATTCTCAGCAGCCGTCAAATAAAAGTCTAAAATGCCTCCCAAAATATCCAGAAAAGGACTAAGACACATTGAATTATTGTATATGAGATTAAACAACAGCAACTTCTGATGTAATATTTAATTCTTTAAAATTTACAAGGGTTCCGAGATGAAAGTGAAGCTTTGAGAAAGAACTGCAGCAGTAGCTCAAAGTAAAAGTCCTCTTCATTTTATTAATTAACCATGTTTATTAAAATATATTATTATTAATATTATTATTATCATTACATCTATCCCCTAGGTCAAATCACCATAAGACTGTCACAAGTGCAAGTGGGCAGGATGGCACCGCCAGGCTTTTACATGAAAAGACAATAAGAGAAGTGTTTAAACTTAAAGCACAAGTTCCTTCAGCTAACAGATTTTGTAACACTGTCCTTCTCAGAAAAGCTGCATATTTGTCCAGTTAATCTATTTTTTGTGTCAAACGCACTGCATATGTGTACACAGTGCTGCCTGGATATTTAGGGAACACTTCTACATGTGACATACATGGCTCTTCTCCTACCTGTCCTAAGTCCCCAAACCCAACCCAAATGTAACTATGATGGCTGCAGCACTGTTGATTACTTAAGCACAAACTGTAAACCGAACATTTTTTTCCTTCTCTGCTGTCATGTAAAACTTAAAATGAAAACACTATCCCCGCTGATACCTTTATTAGGCTACATTTGTACCTTCTGCAGTTATTTGTACAGTTTTCAAGGCCTTTGGGGAAGTACAATTCCCTAAATCTTGGTCATGCCCCTTTTCCGGTCTTCTTCCATCACCTGCAGCACTATTCACAGAACAACTCTGTCATCACGCCTTCCCCCTCCGCTTCTACTGTAACTGGCAGAGTGACCTTGAGTCTACTGCAAGGGCAGCAGTCATTCTGTCACTTCTGTCAAAGCCTGAAGGCTCAATGCTCCACCTGTTATCCTGAGTTCTACTGTATCACCCTCCTCCCAAAATCACAAACCCCCATAAAGACGACCGTTTCAAATAATACTAGTAGTACCACTACAGTAATCTCACACCTGTCCAGTGTAGATATTTTTATTATAGATGAATGAAGAGACCTCTAGTCTCGTGAATAACAAGGTATATCTCTGGTGTACAACTCAATCATTTAATTCTGCAAAAGCCATAAACCATAGAGAATTGATACCATGTTGTTTTATGCTCCTTTTGTGTGTTCAGCCTAGCCAATGGGTTATTGTAGTATTTGTTATTGATAGTTTATTCTGTGGAGAGACAGTCTGCACTCTGCCTCCACCTACATTAATTATAGAGCTTTACAGTTGTATTCCACAACTGCCCATACAGTTGGCATTGTGTCTCAGCCACCTCCACATAGTCCCAATTCTGTTTACAAGTACAAGATAATCTTTCCCAGACCTGGTCCACAACACTTTTGTGCAGATCATTGCTTGGCCACATATTAATTTTCAGGTTTGCTGTATTGTATACAGTTTAACATGACATTCAGAACAGACAGAGAAGTGCAAAAATAGAACTAGGATCTTTGTGATAAGTTGAGATGTTGATAAACCATGCCCACTAACGTCCCAGAAACTATATTGTTGCAAATTCAGTAATTATCGAAAAGATTTTTTAAACGGAAACTATGTCACCTACTTCCTTAGCAATACTGTAGTCTATTAATCCAAACTGCAAAATGGCAAAAAAGGGACTGCTGTTTTACAGAACTGAAACACTAGTCAATTATTCAATTGACTAAAATTTAATTTGCAACTGTTTTGATAGACTGAAGACTAAAATGTTAAAAAAAAGAAAATAAAAAAAAATACTGTGGCAGCTTTGTAGCGTACTTGTTTGCTTTTTTTGTTTGTTTGTTTGTTTTGCTTTGGGATATTGTGATGGGCACTATTTTTGATATCTTACCAAACAATGAATGAATCTAATAATTGAGAAAGTAGCTGTCACATTCATTGAATATTTTGTTTTGTTTCAGACTTACAGTTTCACTTAGTCAGTATTTGCTTTACAAATTGGATTTTGGGACATTTGAATTTCAAAGTTGTCACATGTGATTGCAACATTGGCATGATATGAGCGATACTTTTACATCCTCCACCTTATTTTTGTCTTCTGTCATCCATTATTGTCAAAAGAAGATGACAGTAACCTGCAGGTCTTAATTTAATGATTAATTATTTAGTGTAAGCCCAAAATATACCTTATCCTCACATTTATGTGTTTGTGTCTAACAGATTTCTGAGATCACACACAAGATGTTCCTACTGTGAGATATGCACATAAACACACCTAATTAGAGAACTAAGGTTGTATAATTGAACCAGTTTTGTGTGTCTGTTGTGTTACTCTCAGCTTTTCTGCAGAATTTTCACAGTGAAACTAATATTCTTCAGCAGCCAAGTCAAGAAAAACTTTGTACCCTCTGTTGTCCCATCTGTCCCTATTTCTCAAACTGGAAGTAATAAGCTGCACATTAACCAAAGATTGCTGCAAATCAGCAAAAAAAAAACCACAAAGTTTTTCCACATATCTGTTCAATCGCTTCATATTCAGGTCAAAAGGCATTGTGTTGTCTTAACACAGCAACCATACAAGAAGCCGGGGTGAGGATAAAAACAAACAAAAAAAAAAAAGATGACTTAAGAACCGAATTCTGTGGCATTAATCTCTAAATATTTATTCTATTCTCCAATTTAGATGATATCCTGTCAGAAATTGAGAACAAAATGCCCATTGCACGCCAGTTATGCAAAGTGTTGCTCTCAGATTAGGTCACATTACATCAAGTTCAGTCATTTGACTCTAAGTGGTACAAACAGGGGGTCACCTCATAAAAAATATTTGCTTGTTTACCATCGCCATCCTGTTGAGTAACACTATGTCAGTCTTTGTGTACCAAGGGCTGTGACAAAACTGTTTAAGCATCAGAATGACTGCTGGAAAATAGTGATAAATTACTCAACAGTATGCAAAGGCCATTCAGGCATGGAAGGCTGTCACAGGTGAATAACTATGGCAGAAACACTGCAATATCTTTCAGGTCGATGAAGGACACTTTGGTAAGAGTCTTAGCAGTAGTTCTCAATCCTTGTCCATGTAAACCATAGCCCTTCTGCTTTTCTTTCTTACAAAGTAATCAGGGATTACCTGATTAACACCTCTGACTCCAGGTGGAGGCCACGTCCTAGATAGGACTGATAACAGGCACTATATACAGTTTAGGTTAGCAATTTTGCAATTTTTCATGTAGAGAGCAGTGAAAAGAAAATCTTGAAGGTTTAAAGGACAGATAATACTGTTTATTAACTGCTCCTGAATGTTTGATAAGCTACATGACAAAATGTGAATTGGGTTCAATGAAAGTGAATGAAATTACATATGTAGAGTGGCTAACAAAATAAGGAGACATTCTGAATTACCTGTCATGCAGTCCGATGGGCATCGTCTCCCCTCTGTGCACAGGGTGCTCCATACCCTCACCAAAACCACACCTCAAAACAAACAAACAAAAAAACAACAAACATTTAACATCTGAATTAAGTATTTCCTCCAAACAACCAAAAAACATCCAATCTCACTCTGGAAAACAAGACAAGAGACAAAGCTAAAACGTGTAACGTCAGGGTTATATGTGCACTTTCAAAATAACTTTTTAGGTTTTAAAGTCTGCATATTTTTAGATACAACACTGGCTTATGGTCATAGTAATGCAATTGTTGTAAACATAAAAAAGTTTTCCATAGTACTCCATCTTACAAAACATGCCTAGAAAACAAAACTATTTCTATAAAAGAGATCACAAGAGATTGTTAAAGAGACACAGCAAAAAAAAAAAAAAGAAAACGCAAACGTTAATTGTTTTTGAAAGCATATTTGTTGCAACTGGCATTTAAAATAAATTGAAAATCCCTAATAGTGATTATTTTTTTAAAGTGTTTCAATATTGTCTGAACAAACTAGATGGCAATCAATATAAAACACTAACTTCAAGTTTACACCGAAAGCAAACCATTTCCTAATGAGAGTGGGGTAAGTCATAGTGAAGCATGCATATTCATACTGGATGTAATATGTCCTACAGCAGTCGACAGCAAGGTGAATGGGCGTTTCTTGACCCCCATTCCCTGCTGAAATGTTACAGTTGCATCATATTTCTAACTTGTTGCTTTACACAGAACTGGGCTAATTGAAGCTAAAAATATCGGCAGTGTGTGTTACTTGACAGAACACGTTTCTTTATATTTTGAAACTCAGCCAACATTATGTTAAAAATAAAGGGCAGACAATCACTGATCGCGAGTCTATCAAACAACTGCTGATACACATGTCGATTTCGATACAGCAAAGTTTCCTAAACAGTTACTGGTCGTTTCCTGTTGTTGTGGCATGTTTTAGTGACAAAAATCCGAGATGAACGCTTGAATCTGCAAACTGCTGAGCGCTGAGCTCTCAGACACACACCAAGTCGGTGAGGCTAGTCCTTTTGATTAAAGCTAAAGTTGTGATATCGTTAAATGCACGGAGAAACTAAGTCCACGGCGAGGCAGCTGGCTTACTTGCTAGCCAAAGCTACAGGCTATCATCTCCTAAAACATTCGCGCTCACTCGTCGGACTAAACAAGTGTTTTCTCACAAGAGGCGACGCTGTCAAACCGGAGCTGCTAATTTTCTGGCCATGTTGACTCCACACAGTCGTTACATCTCCAGTGGGAGCAGGCTAAGGCTAACTAGCTAAGCTAACCTTAACGTTAACATTGGCTAGCTTAAAATAACCCCACATCATGACAGTTGACTAAATGACAGTCAAGTTGGTTGCTCTGAACTATCATCTGCTAGCTACGTTAGCTTTACTACCGACGGTGTACACGACCGGGCTCTTAGCACGAGTTAGTTGGTTTAGTTATTAGTTGGTCTGGTTGGTTGGTTGATTTGCCACCACCAACAGATGCCAGTGACTAACTGTCAACCTGGTATTTGTTGAGCTTAATATGCTCTAGATATTATTCCAATCACAGTACTTATCTTAAATATATTCTGTAACTTTTAAATAACAGATTCCATACCTTCAACACCGAGATAACGTTAACTAGCGTCCTTGTTTTCCTTCCAAGCCCTAAAATCCACTTACACCATCGGAGCCGCCTTCCTCGCCTCCTTTTATCCAATGTACTTGTCGGTTACTAGGAGAGTCGGAGCATCTAAACTTCCCATTGGTGGAGGAGTATGGCAATCTTCTCTCATTGGCTCAAAACTTCCGTTACTAAATAAAGTGGTTTTAAGAAGAGTCCTCTGCATGTGGAGCACTTGGAGATTGAAATGTCCACATAGCTTTGCTCTAAAACCATTTATTGTTTAGAATTTGTCCCTCACAAGTACAAACTTAGAGGGCATATCTCTCTCATTTTAAAAACTGCTGTACCAAAGACACAGCATCACTGATGCAAAAACACAAGACCCCCTAGTGCCATGCATGTGTTAATTTTAATAGATGCTGAAGTATGATTTTTTTTGTTGTTTTTTTCTTTGCGTTTGGTTTAAGTGTTAGGGTGATTGAAGAGGAAATTTCTAGGTTATGTAATGAGAGGCTATTCTTGATCAAATATGGAAGTTATCTGTTTTACAGTAACCGCAGCAGTGCAGTGGATGTGGCTGCAGCTTCAACAGACTACACTGCAAAAATCAAACTGAATAAAAACTCTCAACTTCAAGTTGAAAATTTCTTTGTTAGAATGACCATTACAATGTGCATTATTGACAAAGCAGGTCATTTTATGATCTCACACCACACAACACACGTGCGCACACTGTATCTACTTGTCTTTTACTCAGAAGTTTCCCCACCAAAAGAAAACTAAAACACAGAAGAACATAATAATCTTTCAGAGCGGAAGGTAGGGTGATTAAAAAGGAATTTGTTTGTTTATAAATCCTTATGTGTACTTTACTGGTTATACACTTGGAGTTCAACATTGGACGTATTGGAAAAGTTTGCAAAAACAAGACAACTGCTTTAAAGCACATAAATAATGTTAATAATATCATTTATCCAATGAAGACTTTAAATGCTTTTACTGGTATTTTTTTGTACGTCTGCCTTTGAATGAAAAATGTGGAAAAAAAGAAGAAAATTGTAAATTGTTCCTTACCAAACCGTACCTCTCAAAAAGCAATGTTATGATGCAGAACAATCTGTTAGTCAACAGCCATGCAGGACAGTAATTATTTTGCAATCACTATTAAACTCATACTTGAAAACATTAGTTCAAATATTGTCTACAATTACAATATAACGCCTCAAAAAATAATGTATGCATTCATTAAAATGCACTGCACCACTAGCAATAATCACTTCTTTACCACCTCCACTGTTTTGTGCTCTTCAATCATCAGTTAAATTGCAAGCCCATTATTAATCAGCTGATGCTTTGATGTGGAACAAAGAGTGCTTTGATTGAATATTAAAAAAAAAAAAAAAAAAAAAAACAGACTTCAAATCTGGCTGTATTCATTGTGCCCGCCTACATTCATGTGTGAATGAATGAGGGAGACCTGCAGCTGCTAACTTATGTGCGTGTTTTATCAACTTATTCTCATGCCATCAGTTGCACTCCACTGGATGTGTATTGCCATTTAATTACACTTTATGCTAAAGCTTACAAATTTCCACACACATTCCACATTCAGTTATCTGTGTATTAGTCTCATTTTAAAAAATGGTTTTGCTGATCATTTTGAATGTCACTTGAATTACAAGGCACAATGAGCAGAAAGACGTAGTATAAAACTTTGTATTACAAGTGTTTTTAGAGAGCGCTTTTAATCAATGAAGTATTCTGCAGGATTCTGGGGTATAAAGTGATGGCTTAAAGCAAATTAAAGACCCCCTCTAGTGAAAATCTTTCTTTTTAACCTCGTTAACATGTCCATATGTTGTTTTGGTATATGCTGGAAGACACATCATGAGTAAAATAAGCAGTCCATGGCTGAGCATTTCCACGCTGACACTCCAGTGTACTGATGGCAGTCTTAAAAACACAAAGTCAGACAGGAGGAACCAATCTTTGTGGGGTGGTTTCTGTATCATTATTCTTCTTCAGAATCAGTTTCCTGTTTGAACATGTCTTGCTGAATTATTCCAATAATCTAACTTGCTCTTGTGAAGCGTAGACATACAGATAAATTACACCAACATTACAATAACATAGACTAGTTCTACAGCGTTTGGACAGAGTTGTAGCTGGTGTGCTTGAGCTGCAGTGAGCTGTCGGGGGAAAGTTGAAAAAGAGAATCTGATTTAATAAATCCTCACATTGGAAAGGAAGCAACAGCGTAGAATAACAACTAAGCCATTTAGATGGGGAAAAAAAACCTTAATATATCTATGCTACCTATGATGACCTAAATATATAATATGTAAATAAGTAACAATCATACACAAATATTAGTTTTAGGGGTTTAATGGCTTCACCAGAGATGACTTACAACTTAATTTTTAAGCTGTAAAATGTTCATATCAGTAGCCTTACATATCCCGATCAGATATGATTCTTATCAAAATATATTATTTACAATATCTATTTCAAAAAGTGCTTCAAAAATCCAGTGTCAGTGAGACTCCACACTACTTGATTTCAGAGATTAGCTTCTCATCCTCGGATGATGTTTTGCTAGTCTTAGAAAGATCCTATAGCTAGTGTGTTTTTGGATGTAAGGAAAATCTCCCTACTAATACTCCTTCCTCACCATGCCATGGCACATGACAGCCCAGCCCATGCTTTTTCCATCCTCCTGCCTGCTGTTCGTCAGTGAGTCCAGCAGCGGACAGTAATGTGTCAAATTCATACCCAGCCATCATAACAGTGGAGCAGAAGAAGAGGGCGCCTGAGCCCCGCCCTTTGACTCACCTCGCTAAGATGTGTTTTTTGTGTTACTGGTTTGTTTATGACGCCGTTCACTGGCTCTGTTAGCTTGACAGCTGATCAAGTGTGAGCTGAAGTTAAAAAGCGCGTTTTTTTTGGCGACGGTTTTCATCCTCGATACTGTGCTTTTAGCGAGACCGATTTGAAAAGAGGCAGGAGGCTAGTTAGCATTAGTTGCTGCCTAGTCGTACGAACAGATCACATTTGTTAGCATTGCTAGCATATTGTAACGTTATGGCGTGACGTTGGACAGGAAAGTGGTTGTTTGACGACGCCCGGGCCAAGACTTTGAAGTTGCATTATCACTGTCGAGGAGGCCGAATATAACGAGACATATGTATATCACTTAAATCATTCGCAGGTTAGGCTTTTCCACAGCTGCCTGGCGACTAACTTAGACTAGCTAGCGAGCTAATTTGACGTTAGCATGGCGTCAGATACAAGTGACACAGAGGAATTTTATGATGCTCCAGAGGACGTTAATTTCACTCCATCTCCAAAAGTGTAAGGAAACACATTTTGATAATATTCAGTTTGATTAAAGTGACAAATGCACTCGTTTCTCTGCTTGTTTTATCATGTAGCATAAGTATCTACTCAGCGTAGTCATGACAGCTGACGTTAAATTTGCTAAATGACTATTTGCATAAATAACGTTCGTTCAGTCGCTTCAAAGACAAGTCATGAGTTTGGTGCATAATACTGTCATGCCATTTTTTGTTTACATCAGTAAAATGTGCAGTTATATAGAGCCATACGGTTCTTCAGTTGACCAGCTGTTTGATGTTAGTACAGTCAGTCTGACCCCAACACACAAGTCACATGATGTTATTCCCGAGTAGTAAAAGTTTGCATGTAGGAACAGGTTTCTTTAGAAAGCTGAAACCAAGATGCAAATTGACAGTTTCTATTCAAAACATTGTTTGTTGTTGCACCAAAACTATATTACTGGCTGCCACTGTTGGTAACTGAAGTCAAGATCACCCCAGGAAAATATTACAGTTATTCTTTCATACTTACAGTCATCTTAGATGGGTTGATCTATGACCAAAATTAAGCTATATCCACTGGATTTTTTGAGCACTGATATTATGGCAAATGTTTTTTCAGTCACCCTGTAAATATCACGTACTTCGTCATGCAGAAACCAAATTTCATTTATAAGTACCCGGTCTCTTTTCTTGCTACTGTTAAAGTTAAATTCACTAAGCATCTTTCAGCACACCACCAAGTCAAACACCACATTCAGAAAGCTGTTTTTAAGGCACAAGAGATAGGAAAATCTTTTTATTTATTTTATTTTATAGTTCACACATTATTTTTACTGCTTAGAAATCAGATGAAATTAAAAGTTTAGATTTGTTTTAGGCTATTGGATTTTAAATGTTGAGTTCAATTGCATTTTTGAACTGTGTCTCTTTGTGCTCTTAGGTCACCTGCAAAGTTTGTCATTCCTTCACCTCAGGTATGTTTATCTAAAACCCTGGCAATGTTGAAACATGGTAGTGTATGCTGTGCTGAGTCACTGCTGAAATGATTACTCTGACTTTAGCTTGAAAATTACTATGACTTGAAAATGAAGTGATGTTAGCTAGTACATAGAATTGTAGTTCAGTTAAATTTAATCATATTGGTATCCTTGTGAATCTTATATTTAATCTATCAAAGATTAATAGGTTACACCCATTTATTACTACTTACTATTCAAAATGGTTAATTAGTAGTTTGCTCTTTGCCTGTTGTTAAATATATACAGCATTACTCAGAGTTTGATGGAAGTGAGTGTGATATTTTATCAGAATTACATACCAGTGGCTATTGGAACTGAACCTTGTACAAAACACTGTTCTGACATGAAGTGTTTAAGTATCTACAGGTGACTGAAGTGTTTATAGTAGTCTTTTTGATGTTGCACCTACCATGAGTGACTTTAAGGTGTGGCAAAGTTGCATGAAGAAACTTGGGCAAATTGCATTGTTAATTTTGATGAAGTGAAAAAGCTAAATGCAACTCCTGCAAAGAACAAGGAGAAAAGCACTTGTCTTCTCAAGCAGGCAGCCTGTTTTCAGTTTCCCTGTTGTTGACTGACAGCTTGGAATCCTTTCTTATTCCAAAACAGAGTTTTTCCAATCCCATGTGTAAGAATTATCAAGATAGTTTTTCATCAAATGCTGCTCCTATTTTTTCTCCATAACTTTGGTGATTGTGGTCAGAGAGCTGAATTTTAACTTCATCTGTGACTGTGTCACTCGTTTCGAGGCCAGTTTGGTTTATCCAGACGTTGCTTTGTGTGCTTCAAACATTGACTTTTGTTGTGAGGTTAAGGAGTGAACTTTGTTCACACACTAACAACCCACACACAACATTTGCATCGTTTACTGAAAATATCGATTTTTAGCAGGAAAAACATATTGCCTCATGGGCCAGTGTTATGCATGGATAAAACATTGTATGACCCTGGGGTTGTCTTATGAGTCAGTCACAAAGACCAGGGTATAATAAAAAAGTGTTCACAGGGTGATAAGTTTTGGATTTAAAAAAAAAAAAAAAAGTTTATCAGATATATATATTTCTTTGCAAAGGTAGCAGATAGGTATATTATATAGATATAAATTATCTATACTGACATTCATAAGTAGGATTCCCTTGTTTTGGTTATGTTTGACAAACCTTTATTTAAGTCACAGCTGGAAAAGGACTTTTCTTATTACTTCTATGTATATATTGTAGGTAACAACGATTTTTTAAAATTGTTTTCTTTACAGCTTTCCCAGAGATCAGTAAATGCTGCACAAGATGTGAGCTGTGCCACATCTGAGACTCAGCAAGATGATTCCCTGCAGGTATAGTTTTCTCTGTTCTTGTACAGACTCTGATATAATGGAAAAAAACGTCTTTCTCAAAACAGTAGAGTTTGATCATATTCTCATATTTATTGTGTCCAAAAAAAAGTCTAAGTTAGTTCGGGTCTTTGAAAGGTACAAGAGTCAAATTAAGCCGACATCTGTGAGTTGCCGTATTGTTTAAATAACTGTTATTTTCTCTTCCTCGTAGATCATCGATAGCATAATCGAGGAGAGCCAGAAGGGAAGTGTTGGTGATGTCGGTGAGGTGGCTCAGCTGTTAGATCAGCTACATGTTGATGTAAGAGCGGAGTCAAAGGAAGGCAATAATGCTGAGGGAGTTCCTGTGGAGCCAGCAGCGCCAACTGTTGAACCTCAACTTGTTGAAAGGCCAGAGGAACAACAGAAAAGCTTAACAACAAATGGAGAATTCTCTGTACCAGCTCCTGAACCCATAGATCTACCGGGACCGTCAGTGGGCTTACAAGAACATGTTCAGCCTCCAGACATCACCAGCACCATAGGACAGAGACAGTCTGATGGGGCTGCTGTGGGTGCAGAAGGCGAGCGGGAGCAGAGGCCCGCAGACATCTTAGACCAGGTTCCTTTGACAGACGGGCCGGCTGACATAGACCCCTCTGGGCCCATGAAACCTCCACGGCAGTTCACAGTGGAACCAGACATTGTAGCCAGCACAAAGAAGCCTCCTCCATCACGTCCACCCCCTCCCAGTGGAGGTCCTCCACCAAGACCTCCTCCACCATCGTGGCAGAGTTTACCTTCCAAGAAGTCACAGGAGTGTCTGAGGCCAAGTGGACTGGAAGGTAGAAAAACATACACACTGAATTGTATTAAAGTTTTGCATTAATCCGAAGTATGTTTTGCAATATTGACCTCAATTTTTCTGATATAAGAATTAGGGACTGTTTTAACATGTGGGACACTGCTGTTAAGTCAAAAAAGGCTTCAGCATAACCCCAGAAGGTTGGTTCCAGATTTTCTTGAACCAGGCATTGCAAAGCATGAGTAAATAAATGACAGACCTGTAGTCACCACATGTGACCAGTGATTTAGCTTAATAATGGACGACTAGAACCATGAAGTATTGTAAGCAGAAGGAAGAAAGAAATTCATTGTATGACTTTGTAGCTGGCTGACTTTGGCACATACACCCACTGCTGAGATACAAGGAGACAGAGTTGAAAAACATCACTCATCTTATATGAGGAAAATCACACATTTGGCTTATCTGGCCATCTCACATTCACTGTTGTAGACTGCCTGTGTTTTATAGCTGTTCAAATAGTAGCTGTCCAAGTGAAAGTTGTGTTTAATACTATATGCATACACAGGTTTCCACAACTGTGTCTTTTAAAGAATGTTGAAATGACATATATAGCATCCTATCTTCCATGTCTGAGGTTTTGCTTACAAGATATCAAGTCTTTAGGAAAAATGCCATTCTTGCTTTTTCATTGCAAATTTTCTGCAATACCAAACACTGAACACATATAAACCAGACTAGAAATCAGTTATTGAGATGAAGTGTTGTCTTCTGTTGTGTGATTATTCAGTGTCTGCAGTCGGTGCAGTCAGCGTTGATCCTCTGGAGCCCTCTGGCCTGGTGTCTCCCAGCAGCACCGTGAGGAGTCTAACCAAAGAGCTACAGCATTCCTTGGATCTGGCCAGTGCCACCAGTGGGGATAAGGTGGTGACAGCACAGGTCAGTGAAGCTGGGGACTTGTCTGCTTTTAGACTTACTGTAGCCGTTTGCTTATCTATTGCTGGCTTTGTATTTATTTTCTTTAGGAAAATGAGGATGAACAGGCTTCATCTCCAAGTGAAGGACAAACTCCAGGCCCTCAGCGCCCACGTTCCAACTCTGGCAGAGAACTGACAGATGAAGTAAGAGTCCCTCTGTGTTTGTTTTTTTGCCTTTATACAGCTTGAATCCAAGCCATAACCCAACGTCTTGCACATTCTTTAGACCAACTTTCTCTGCAACAAAAACATACTTGTGTTCAATCTTAAAACAGGAAATCTTGGCCAGTGTGATGATCAAGAATTTAGACACTGGGGAAGAGATTCCTCTAATTCAGGCAGAGGAGAAACTTCCTGCTGGGATCAACCCCCTCACTCTACACATCATGAGGAGGACCAAGGAGTACATTACGTAAGCAGAAAATAATTTTTCTGTAGAAGCTGCAGTTCTGTTACATTTCATTTAATACTAGACAAAGCACCACTTGTTGTAGGAGTTAAAGGGTGAAAGATGGTACTGAATAAGGAGCATCAAACTAGGCCTCCAGGAAAAAGCTTTTTTCTAGCAAGGAAATAAGCTGGTTGCTGTTTGTTGTATTGACGTTAACAGTTTGCACTTGTACAAAACATTTTCCCATGGAAAAGATTTTTTAAGCCTTATCATCTAAAAACGAACGGTACATTCCCTAGAAGAAGCTGATATATATTATTTCCTCGCAGGAATGATGCAGCACAGTCAGATGATGATGATAAGTCTCAGGCTCCCCTGGCAGACACGGATGGAGGGAAACTGAAACAGAAAACGTAATACATCACTGACGTTTTGTAGCCTGCTGTTGGAAAGGATGATTTTCTCCTTCTCACTGCATCATTTGATATGAGATTTTGTTGTCCCTTAAATTTTGAACTAGAACCCAGTTTAAAAAATTCCTGGGCAAGTCGGTGAAAAAGGCCAAGCATCTTGCTGAGGAGTATGGCGAGAAGGCAGTCAACAAAGTGAAAAGTGTGCGTGATGAAGGTAAAAGAAATGTAAATGTGAAGCATTCGTGCAGCTGAAACAGTGTATTGTTTTTTACAATTATATTTATGATGTTGCTAGAACTACAGACAAACTTTTCACAAAAATAATTACAAAAATGCAATGCTTTTGTATCATCTGTACATCTACATGTATTCACAATGCGGGGTGTATATCAAACTGTTTCCCTTCCCTTTAGGAATCTAACATGCATAACACGTTTCAAGGTTGAAAGTTCAGCCAATAAATCTGATCCACATAATCATAAAATTCTGCTAATCCAGAACATTAGAAGAATTTGTTCTGGATTAACAGAGTACGTAATTTGTTGAATTGCTGAGATTGTGACCAGTGATGAAAATTTACACTTATTTTAATGGATTTCAAAATGCCCCCACATGCTTATGAAATATGAATTCCTGCTCCTGTGATGGCTTTCATAATCTTAGCTATGCTTCTTGTTTGGCGTGCTCTCAGTGTTCCATACAGATCCGGATGATCCGTCATCGAGTGACGATGAGGGCATGCCTTACACCAGGCCGGCCAAGTTCAAGGCAGCACATAGCTTCAAGGGTCCCTTCGACTTTGATCAGATTAAGGTGGTGCAGGACCTCAGTGGAGAGCACATGGTACGAGGATCATAGGTTGTTATTTTATCGTTTTGGTGTTGATGTGTAAGGGAAGATGTGCACCAACAAATGCTTGTATTACAACATCTTTGTCTTTCCCTCAGGGGGCTGTTTGGACGATGAAATTCTCTCACTGTGGGAGGCTGCTGGCAACTGCAGGCCAAGATAACGTGGTTCGCATCTGGGTCTTGAAGACTGCCTTTGACTACTTCAATAACATGAGATTAAAGTACAACACTGAAGGTAACCTCATCTGCAGCTCCCAATATCGTGGAGTATGGTGATTGATTATTTTAATTTACGTGCTCAGCCTGGTTGCTGCGGTAACATTATTTTTTGTTATGGCCTCTCTAGGTCGAGTTTCACCTTCTCCCTCTCAGGAAAGTTTATGCTCCTCTAAATCTGACACTGATCCCGGGGTGAGTGAAATTAATAACACTTGATTTGTGAGTTGTTCAGAGTTTAGAAAAAAAAAATGCAAAGAAACTGTTATTTTTAGGCTGTTGTAGTATTCATGTGAGTTCTGCAGAGGTTGCCTATTTTACTGTCACTCTTTTCCTAAGTGACTGTGCTCGTGTTCTAGGCAAGTTGTATTCCAGAGGACCCAGACACAGAAGACAGAAATGCCCCATTTCGTCAGGTCCCCTTCTGCAAGTACAAGGGTCATACAGCTGATCTGTTAGACTTGTCCTGGTCGAAGGTAATTATCTCACTGCCGTCTTTTCATTATTGTCCCTCGTCTTCACATATTTTAGACCCTTGTTTTTATCTCTGGTCTCACTTTTTCTGTTGTTGTGTCGACCTAGAACTTTTTCCTGCTCTCCTCTTCCATGGATAAAACCGTCCGATTATGGCACATATCCAGGAGAGAGTGTCTCTGCTGCTTTCAGCACATTGATTTTGTCACAGCCATTGCTTTCCATCCCAGAGTAAGCTGTGTCACCTTGCATTACTTCTGCGAGCACAAATCATACATCTATTAATTTTGGCTCCCGCGTTGTATTTATAGTAACAGTTTGTTCTTGTTTCCTAGGATGACAGATACTTTTTAAGCGGATCTCTGGATGGAAAACTAAGGCTCTGGAACATTCCAGACAAGAAGGTGGCTCTGTGGAACGAAGTCGACGGACAAACGCGGCTCATCACTGCTGCTAATTTCTGCCAAAACGGGAAGTATGCGGTCATTGGCACCTATGATGGCCGTTGCATCTTCTATGACACAGAGGTATCCACTTGCAGTACTTTATTCTTAATATATTGTGTTTATTATTTCCTTCCCATCCATTTTGTTTAGGCCGCATTCATTAAAATACCGATGTGTTGTATTCTTGTGTTTGCATGTTCCTTAGCGTCTAAAATACCACACTCAAATTCACGTGAGGTCCACCAGAGGAAGGAATAAAGTAGGACGCAAAATTACTGGCATTGAACCTCTGCCTGGAGAGAATAAGGTAACATCTGGCCTCCACTACAAATATGTTTATACTAAGTTTGATGTCCTCTTTAATGACACGCCAGACACGTCAAATGTCACAATCCACTCTCCCCGCATAGATTCTGGTGACCTCAAATGATTCCCGCATCCGCCTTTACGACTTGAGGGACTTGTCTCTGTCCATGAAATACAAGGGTTACGTCAATAGCAGCAGCCAGATTAAAGCAAGCTTCAGGTGAGGATGCTTCCATTTCAAATTAACATTACGTGAGTAATAAATCCCTCTCCGTGAACTGCAGTTTAAAGTAGTGGTGTTGACTATTTGTTGCCCATTAACTCTGCTTTTCTTGTCAAGTCCTAGTATTTAACAAGTTTTACTGTAATAACGGTCCATTACAACAATTACTCTTGTTTATACTGTTTGTTGTACTAAGCCTTTTATGCAAAAACTCATTTATTCCTGGACCTTCTCCCCATAGCCATGACTACTCCTTCATAGTCAGTGGCTCAGAGGATAAGTACGTGTACATCTGGAGCACTTACCATGACTTGAGCAAATTCACATCTGTACGACGGGACCGCAATGACTTCTGGGAAGGGATTAAAGGTAAACTGTGCTCTGTTGAGTGACACACAGGATTTAATTTAAGTACCAGTCTGTTGTCTTTGTTCCCTGTCATTGGACTGTTACTGAAGCATTATTTATCTTTCAGCACACAATGCAGTAGTCACCTCAGCCATTTTCGCGCCCCACCCAGGCCTTATTGTTCCACAAGAGACTGGAGCAGAGAAACCAGAAGCAGAGTGTAAGAGTCTTGACTCGACAGACTCTGAAACAATACCCTCAGGTGTGTCCGCTTGATACAGTTCATAAACACACTTTAGGATATCAAGACTGTTTTCAGTGCTATAAAATTTCATGATTGTTTGCTTTCTTTGCAGGAGCCCTAAAGACAGATCACACGGAGGTTCTTCTCTCTGCTGACTTCACTGGAGCTATCAAAGTTTTCATCAATGTCAAAAAGTACTGAGCACTTCAGAGGCTCTCAGCTCTTCATGTTCTGTCTGTCAGAGATCAGTCCTCGCGATGGAGGACAACATGTCAGGAGGTCACCTAGCTACCTAATGGTTATTGCTCTGAGACAAAGCTATCTGTAGCTTTTTTGGGGGTACAGGGACCCTAAAATGTAAGATGAGAGAATGGGTGGAAGAAATGAACTGTACAAAATGGACAAGGTGAGATTCTGTCACATTTCTATTTTTCATACCAAGCTACTGTGAACGGTTTTGGCATCGAGAACAAAAGAGATCCAGAAAAGCCAAGTGTATGGTATGGGAAATTCAATCTGTTCAGGTGTGTGTGTGTAAATTTACAACTGTATGGTCAAGACTGGCTGTAGTTACAAGACTATCTGTAACAGTATGGGCACCTTACTTGTTACTGTAGCTCCCATATTTCAGAAAGTTCCAAGAGAAGCAAGACACTGTCTAATGTCAGTCAGATTTCAATGATGTCTTGTGGAAAGATGTTTAACTGTTTGTCTGGAAATCGAGGTGGATTGAACTGTCATTTACAAATTGTGTGTGCCTACAAAATCTAGATTGCTTTTCTAAATCCAACTTCTCAAGCTTTCCTCTAAACCATTTCAGCAGATAACCGCAAATCCACAGTACAGGAAATCTGTATACAGTTACTAATGATTAGGGCTGAGTATCTTCAAGTTTTTGTCAAAAACAATACTGGCTCTTAAGTACTTTTGATATATTTCTTTGTTCAATGAAAGCACATTTCATTATATTAAAATAGAACTGTAAATTTACTGTGTAGCATTGCATACTTACTGCTTTTGTAAACAAATGATGCTATTACTTTCCTCAATAAAAATCCACACAAACTAGAAGAATGTTGATGACCTTTTTTTCAGCCTTTGAAAAAAAAAAAATCACATTATTGCCACCATTAGTACCAATCACGCCATCGACACACACACTCACCAGCAAAGGTGATTTATTTAGTGTCAGAACTTTGCAGCAACATTTCTGGTTACCACTTTAAAAACAAACATTAAAACAAAAATAGAATACTTAGTTACAGTGTTCAAACTTCATAATACAAAAGAGTGCTGAATCTTGCGTGAATAGTGTAATTTGGGACCAAGGGAACAGACATGTTCATCTGTTTAAGGAGCACTGCAGAAGTGCATTTTGTAACTCATGGACACCAGCGAGCCAATGCAGCATAGTAATGGATGACAGGGTCCAGAGCTGAGAGTCAGTGTTTGCTCTTCTTTGACTTCTTGTGGGAGCGATGTGGTGAGCGTGACCTGGATTTGCCGGCCTTCTTGTCTGGAGATGGTGACCGGGAGCGTTTGGACCGTTTGGGAGACCTTGACCTGTTAAATGAAAAGACCGTAGAACAAGTGAACTTCAAGAATAACAACCAGGATAACGCATAAGTGTGCTGCAAAAAGAAAAAGATGTCATGACACTTGCTTTGAAGGAGAGATGCTTCTTGACTTTTGGGACTGGTCTCCAGAATTGCTACTCCGTCTTCTGTCCCCGTCTTCATTTCTTTTGCTCCTTTCTTTGTTCCTTCTGTCGTCCTTTGACCTGTCTTTGGACTTAGATGTTGATCTCTCATTCTTTTCTTCATCTTTTTGAAACTCCTACAGTGGACAGTGAAACAGGTCCTATTAAAGTCACATGTAGGCTTCGGGGACATTGACTGGTAACATGCTAAACACCACACAAATCATTTCTATCTCATTCAAACAATTATTTTTTATATACATTATGTTTACTCTGTATGTGGCTAAAAATACTACGGTGTCATAAATATGCAGAATCCAAATTCATTCAGTGAAACCATTATATTGGCATCGTAGAGTTGTTAATCCTGGCAAGCCCTGCTGTTTTTTTTTCCTTGGAACAATGTCCTCCAACTTTACCATGACCAACAAACACACATTATAAAACCTCAAGCAGTGTAACTATCTTTACTGTAGAGATAAATGTAAACTGTGCTCCAGTAAGCAAACTAATAAACACACAAAGAGCACCCAAGGAAAAAATATGTGGTCACGCTTTCCTTCCCTGTAGATGGCATAAATGTGACTTTATCTGCAGATCAGAAACATCTCAATTTTTTTACTGTGCCAACTGGCTAAGCTCATGTTTTTATTTTAAAGCACAATACTATTAAGAAGCAAGTAAATGTGGCCCCATGCTATTCATGATACAGAAACACTCCTACCATACATCATTGATGGTTGCCACTGTGCTTTTGACTTACTAAAGAAAAAAAATAGGAACCATGAAGGTTAACTGAGCATAAATGACTGTCATAAAATTTCAGAATACTTCCTATTCCTCCAAGAATTCAATAAAATATGCAAAATCAACTAAAACACATTAATAGATGCTGTCCATCAGCCCACCTTCTGTAGCAGTTTGTTTCTGTAGTGCTCCACTTGTTGATGTATGCTCATTCCAGACTTTCTCTGCCTTTTGCCAGATTCAAGCTCATCTTGGATCTTCATAACCTTTACCTGTGTCAGAGACATCAGTTATCAGTTCTGCATATTTGTTAATTATAATTTAATGTACTTTCAAAGAGTTGACGTGACCACAGGGAGGCACCTATGGTAAACATGTGTTACATAGAAAGCAACTAATCATAAAGCAAAATTATGCCGATAAGAAAAAGACATTTTTTTTCAGTTTGAATTTTGTAATTTTCTTATTCAGAAACATGTTCACACATTTTAAAACAAATGAGAAAGGCAAAGCAAAAACAAACCTATATTAGTAAGTGACACTAACACATTTTAAGTGTCTTTACGTTATCACCACGAATAGCAAATGTTTGTCCCAACAGTTCTTCTCGAGTTCACACACCTAGTCCCAGCTACAGTTGTGAACCTGCGAGAGTACGTCTCCGACACATTAAGTACTAACAAACTAAGAGACGTCGGCTGTCCCACAATATACCAACACCATAATATTATCATGCCATGACAATTTTCAGGATCTCGACAATAACACTTGTACGATGGATAATACAACCACATCAAAACATTATAGTACAGTATTTTAGAGATATCTATTTAATCTGTATTTATCCTACAGGTTTTATAAGTTATTGTGTAACAAGGTTGATCTATAGTTGTTCTGCTGGGAGTTTAGTATGCGCTAATATAATCTGGTGGATAGGAATTGCGCTATAATTATACAGCTAAGACTCCGTCGTTAACAACTGTTAAATGAAAAACTCACAATAAAATTACATTTTATTAGTGTCTGCCTCCTAATTTAAATACTGGCTTAAAATGGACGTTGATTATGAGTTTAAAAGGACGATGGGTTGGACCACAGGGCAGCAATTCATCTTTCAAAATCACATATTCTGCTAATCTGCATAAAGATGTTTCTGAAAAATGTGCACTTGCCTCCAGCTCTCTCAACCTTTTCCTTTTGCTCTCAGACATTTGAAAACTTCGGAGCGAGCTCTGGAAAACCGCGCTGTCGTAGTTAGACGAATTGCAGGAATCTGCACTGCTGTCGCTCTCCGAGTCCTCATCTACATCCTGTGAGTTGCCACTGTCACAAGAAAGGAGAGGAGAAAAATGAGCTTCCATACCATTTTAGAATAATAGGCGTTCTTTTCACAAATGTAGACGGGTGATGCACTGAAACCAACCACTTAGGCCCTACCTAACATTCACTTCATCTTCACCGTCTTGCTCCACCACAGTGTCCCACTTGGATTCGGTCTTGGCTGAGAGAGAAAGGAGAACGATGAGCAGGATCGTAGGGGGCAAACTGATGATAAGAGTGCATCCTGACATGTCTTACCTTGAAAACATGTCCTGGTATCACCTGCCTTCTCCCATTTAGACAAAGGCACTCTGGAGAGAGGAGCATTGCTCTCATCTACTAAGAAAAAAAAACACAGCTGAGTCAAGACAAGGACAGGTCATCAACTAAATGCCTCGGGTCAAACTGTGATTACGGTTTATGTCTTCTTTTTCATGATGACTTCATTTAGAACGATTCAGTATTTGCGTGTACTGTTCCCACTTAATGCAAGCTCAGCTACTCATCCCTCTAGAAAGTGATCAGTGTATTGACAGATAACTGACAAAGGGGAAATGAAACGTGCTTCTAGTAAAAAGATGTGCTTTTAACAGGTGGTGAACTCACAGGGCATCCCATCAATATCATCAATGGAAGCTCCTAGGGGAACGCCATCTATGTCATCGACAGGGACTCCATCCAGAGGGTCCCAGCCCATAGGGCAGCCATCTAGGTCATCCACAGGAGTTCTGTCCAAAGGTAACCCGTCTATAAGTGTGCCGTCCAGTGGTGCACCATCAAGATCACATGGTGCTTCCTACAAGCAGACATAGAAATGCACATTTTGTGTTGTCAGTGTCCAATTAAGTTTACTTTTCAACATTAATAGTAGCCTGTGTTGTTGAAAGGCATTACAAAAAGGTAGTAATGTCTGTAATGAGGAGATAAATATTCAGCTCACCTCTACAGTCTCTGTTGACTCTTCCCCTGCTTTGGCGAAGCCCAGAAAGATATTTTGAAGGTGGATTAGATAAGGCTCCGGGTAAATGGCCCAGTCTTCCCATGCTCTAAAACAACTCATGACCTTTTGCTGTAAAGATAGGACATGAAAATGTTTTTTTGTAGTTGCTCTATTTTTGGCAAATGTCCTTGAGTGAAGCAAATGAATGACATGATTACCTTAAACTGTTCAGCCTGCAGCCTGGCTTGTATGTTTTTGTGTGCTGCATTAAGGTCCCCAAATATTTGTGTTAGCTTTGTTTCAAAACTGAAAAGACAAAGAAACATCTTAGCACTGTTGGATGGAGAAGAAATAAAACACAGTCAGAGTGATGAAGCTGAATTGAGGTAAAGTCTCTTACTATTTACGATAATATGATGCACCCGCGACTTTGGCACACGAGTTGTGTAAAATGTCTGATACAAGATACAATCTGGCAACCTGTGGGATCAAGGACAAAAAAAGTTAAACTTTATATCACTTTGTAGGCATTCTGTGCAACTCTGTTCTTACAAAGCAATACGCAAGCAAACTAACCTTCTTCTGAAGGGGCGTTGGAAGCAAGGAAAACGAGTCAGTGATGTGTCCCACCACTTCCTCTGCTGCATCTGCTCGGTCGAGACAGAACAGCATGGCATTGGCAATGTCCTCTCTGCTTGGAGTGAGCTCTTTAAGCAGCGTCTCCAGCTTCTGTCTGTGCCTGCAAGGTGTTTACGGAAGATTAACATTATGTTCAACTGAAGTTACAGGCGTGAATGTCACCAGGTCTGCTAGAGGGACTTACTCGGCTCTGAGCTGCCCTTTCTTCACCTCCTCCTCCTCCGGAGAAACACTGTCCTCTACCTCTGCTCTCTCTTCACTTCTCTGAGAGTAGTTGTTTAGAACAGGGGGTCTCCATAAAGAACCTCCTCGGAACATACGAAAATCTGTCGTCCTCCACTCTGTCGGGGACTCCCCCTGTGGTAGGCATGAAAACCAGGCACATATAAACTTTACTTGGAAAGAGCATTCAATTCAGCATGACCCAATTATTTTTCATAAATAAATAAAAGATTTGCATAGAGGGGTTCCAGCTTGCAGCTTTTTAGAAACACACCTGGAGGATGGAGAACAGTTTCCAGCGATAGTACACATGATTCTGGCTTTTGTTGTCAAAAAGAAATCTAAGAAAATGAAAAAATGAGTAAGATTAACTATGTCCTCATTCACCAAGGCGACTTGCAACATGACCACATACAGAATACCTACCTGTAGTCTGGATTGTTTTTCTCTTTGTTCATTATTATGGCTTCAAACATGGGACCTTCACGCACCACAAACTCTACCATCCTGTGAATAAGGAATAATAGATTCCTGTGGGGAAAGGAGGGTGTGTCAGACCAAACTCTAGATGCAAGTTCACTGCTCTGTCACATACAGCATGAAATCTCTTGTACCTCTTTACAGCGAACTAGTGACCCATGAAAACTGTTGGCCGACTGTCGGATTGAAGCTGACCCTAACAATGTCAGTACAACACTGCACAGTCACTGGCCGCTGCTGGGACAATGTGTCAGCATATTTTAATATTCCAGGGTCACCGTGAATTAAAGGGGTAAAAGAAATCCCACAGATCATATAATTTATTCATGAACACAGAGCACAGCCCCGATCCAAAGTATAAAACGTGACATTTTTGCCTTGTTCGTTGAGGAGAATTAAGCTACTAAACTTGCATGAGAATTCAAGATGCCAGATTTTATGCAGCTACAAAATTCATATTCATATTCTTAAGATATAACGGTTTCAAAATTACTGCTTTCAGGCAACAACTGGAAATTTAAACACATAAATGAGCACTGGAGGGGGGCAATTTCAGCAAAAGATACATCCAGTATCTACTGTGGATTGGGGCTTCAGGCCTGAAATCTGTGTGATCTGGAGCATCAGTGTACAGTATGTTCATGCAATGTTGTGTCAGAGCTACATATTATAATGACACTTTCATATTGCTCACTACTCTGACCTGAGGCAGCATCTGGGTTTGACCTGGCACTTGCATCTATTCCCGACTTCATCTGACTGGGATTAATGTTAAATCTATCTGCCTTCTAGCTGTATCGGTCTGCAGTGTCTCAGCCAACCCACGGGAAACCCAGGGCTCAGAGATGTTGGTATAAATTAATGGTTCTAACAGTCATTTACAAAAACTGCTGCTGTCTACTTTTCACAATAACACTGCCTGTATATTACGGTGGAAAATATACTATGAAGTATGTGAGCAAATGAGAAAAAAGAGAAACAAAAGTCCACAAAAAGTGAATTTGCTGAGTCAATGGGGAGGTTGTCCATTAACTGCCAAGAAAGATTTTAGGCTGTTTACCATGTGTTTATGTCAAGTGCATTCACAGCTCTTAGATGTGGGACTTCCTGCCTCAAAGAATATGCATGGACACAAGAATGGTGCACCACAGCCTCTGTCCTATTGTCCTATAACACTTGTGTTCTAACAGGTGCTCAGTCGTAGTAAGAAGAGTGTGTGTACCTTTCGGTTGGGATAACCACTTTGACTACGGCTTCGGACAGAGTCTGTTTGTGAAGTCAAATCAAATAGTAAGAATATTAAAAAGTGAGCACTTGTACAGATGAAACACTGCAGGATACATACAGCATAGAAAACGACGATAGCATTCATGGTCAGTGGAATAAGGAGGGTGACACGACTTTAGAACTCCAGAAAATTATCCTAAAATGCTACACCATCTGTACAAGCTTGTCTAATTAAGGGCTTAAGAGCTAAACGTCTCTATTGATATTTTGTATTCATTGACAAAGTGCTGTGTTACTTTAAATTTGTGCATCGCCATACACTACTAGAGTCCTGTAATATGGCACTGCAAGGACAGGTGATCAATTAAAGGAATGAAGAAACGGGCATCATAACAGTAACATGATTCTCACCTTTTTCTGCAATGACTGCTGACAAATTACACATTTGTTTCTTAGGCATTCTGAATCAGTTGCTTGCTAAAGTTTAAAATGGCTGTATTTTAATGTAACTGAGGACAAACGATGAGTTTTCAGCTTGTGTATTTCAGACAAAGTATCTTATACCACTAAGTCCTATATGTCTTTAGATAAATCCTTTTCAAAAGCAGAATTTTGTTTAATTTTCACATTCTTGTACAGATTGTAATTCCTGATGTACCACAACAAAATCACCATCAGTATGCAGTTATAATCCATTACTTGAAGATGTGATTTTACCTTGTCGAGCTCTGTTTTGGACATGCCCAAAGGCTTGGTGAAGTCGTTGCGGAAGCGATCCCTTGGCTGAGCATTGAAAGGCAGGCCAGATGGGGGCGGCGGTGTGGCTCTCAACCCCACAGGTGTGTAGAGAGGCTGAGGTGGAATACGAGCTGGTTTGCCCCATCCCAGTTTCATCTCAAACCCCATAATGACTTTACCTACAATACAAAGCAGATTTCTACAGTTAGTCACAATGTAATAAAATCATACATTAAGAGCAACAGGGGATTGGTTAAACGATTTTTAAGTACCATCCAGTGCAGCCAAGGCTCTCTCTGCATCTTTCCGTGTCATGAAAGCCACAAAGGCTCTGTTTGAGGTCCTGCCGCGCTCCTCTTCTGTTCGCGGCCACATAATCTTCACACTGGCCAGGGGGCCGTATTTACAAAACTCTTTACAGAGCATCTCTTCATTCATCTGAAGAATAATAAAAATGAAGAGTGAGAGATGTACATCTTCACTGTGCTGAGGCAATCAAAGTCAGTGTGCTCCTTTACCTTTTGGCTAATGCAGCTGATGTAGAGGTTAGTGGTTGTGGGAACTGTTAGGTCATCATATAAAGCTGTAGGGTGAAACAGCAGTGAGGTTAGCATGATTTGAAGCGCAGCAAAATTTTGAACTAATAAAGTGCCGATACTGAAGGTGGACTCTTACTTGATCGTCCCGATAATGGTATGTCTAGATCTCCATATCCTCTTTCACCTCCTCCTGCTCCGCCAGGGTCACTTTTCTTTCTTTTGTGCCTTTCCTCACGTTCTTCTTGTATTCTGCAATTTTTCACATATAAAAACAGGCTTATGTATGCCAACAGATATCAACAGATTACAGTGAAATATGATATTTGACAGATTTAATCTGACAAAGACTTACAGCTTAAGTTCTTCTTTGAACAGTTCGAGATTACTCTTCTTCTTTTCTTCTGTCTTTTTTTTAAACGTCTGTTCATTAAACAGAGAGCCACTGTAGTTAATACAAGTTAATCAATTGTACAGTTTCACTAACCAAAGTAAGACGTCATGATCAACATTTAAACATAGATAAATGGTTTTCATTCATACTGAGGGGAGCAATAATGCCACTATACAAAGTTCAGAGTGCCAACTCACAGATTTTTTGCTTTCAGCAGAGGATACTGGTGAGACATGCTGGGATGTAGGGACAAACTTCGCCGAAGGTCGGTACACTTTACTTTTCCTGACCTCTTCTGCTTCCTCCTCTGCAAAAATAATAACAGTAGAGACTGAAGTCTGTGAAAATGACACACCATTCTATTCTCATCACTATTCTATTGTCTGTCAGCAGGATATTGGAACAGCTTCCTGCAGAACAAGATAAAAAAGATAAGCCTTCGGTCCAAGAACAACTTATATGAGTTGGTTGAGTCTCAGTCTTTGTGCTGTGTTTGCAAAGACATGTCTACTTGCATAACAGTAAGATGAAGAATTGTTCAGTGTTGGAAGAGATTGATTTAAAAAAAAAAAAAATTGAAGTAAGAATGGATTGCTGACTATGAGTCCCCAGAGTCAATGAATTTTATTAAACCATTCAGAAGATATAGGCACTGAAAAATCAAGATAGAGAACTATTTCATTGCTGAGTCTGCTTGATATTCTTTAATAATTCTAATACACATCCAGGTAATTCAATTTAACATTATTAGAACAGATAACTCATCATTCGGCTTTTGTCCAGACATGCAGCTGTATTATATTCTAATACTTGACTGAAAGTCTTAAAATCCTGGCTGCTCACCTTTAGTTGCATTCACAATACCCCCACGGACAAAAGTTTTTACTTTGTTTTTCTCGCTGGTCTCAAATGATGCCAAGAATTCTTCAAAAACCTCTGCTGCTTTTTCTTCCTCCTGTAATGTCACATAGAAACACACAAATATGTAAGATGCTTGTATTTTATTCTTTCCCTTAGTTCACTCTTTAAATTAAGAGATGGGTGATTTCTAATATGGATTTATATATTACACAAATGTGTGTTGTAACAAACATCTCTCCACATATTCAAAATGTAGAATTTAAAAGGAATTCAACATCAAACCCAGTAGAAAGAAACATCTCAAAAAGCCATACCTTTTTCTTGAGCTCTACTTTTTCTTTCTTTGTGAGTGTTTTGACTGGAGTGGCTGGTTTTCCCTTTCTTTCTGCCATGCTCAAACTGCAAAAAACATACAGAAATATTAATAAAAATGAAGACGGAAAGGTTACTGTCAAAATACCGTTCTGTTAGGAGTGCACAACATCGGAAAACAGTTGTTCATCTCCACTGTCACAGATACGCTTGCTCATTGGAAATCTTTATGTTTGAGTTTTTGTATAATTATGAAGATCCGAACCTTAACGTTTCAGTCAGTAGAGGTATTGCACCTTTTATATTCAAATTAGTTATGTCATTTTGCAAAATGAGTAACGGTGTAGGGTCATAACTTTACCTTAAGTCTTATCTTTCTACTTGGAAATCACTGTGGCTCAACATCTGCTGTTTTTAATTTGGTATATAAATAAAAGCGGCTTGACTAGATTACTCTGCATGCAAACATCACAATGTGGATGCTGACACAATATATTGTGCAGCTCTACTATATAAGATTAAGCATCCAAGCCATTTCACCCATGTGGTGTTCAAAAATGTCAGAAATCCTTGATACCGTTTGCACAATTTGCACATCACTTTCAGGGTCACAAGATAAGAATAATTAGGACAACTCCCTGATCCTCTGAAGGACAACACAGGGCTCACATTAGACCTGACACTGGAGGGTAGAAGAGCAAGAATCTCTAGTAACTGTTTTCTGTTGAGTCATTTTAGTTAATTTGTGTCACTTGTGGCATCCATCCTCTGGCCAGATAATAGACTCAGGCAATGAGTGAGGAAAACGCATAGCAGGAATTTCCACATTTGAGCAAAACAAATCTAGTGCTACTCATTACTCCCAATCAGTGTACTGCTGAAAGCTGTGGTCAGAGGGGATGGACTCTGCTAACACAACAAACCTCAAGTAAGCCAAGAAGATAAACTCTAGTACAAAATGTAGCTCTTTGAGCTTAGTAATAACTTAAACACGTATCCTGCTGTTCTCTGCCGCTAACAGGTTGTTTCAGTCCATTTGTAGCACAAACAGTGTTTTAAAGGCCTGAACTGAACTGGAGCTATCTCTTCACTTTGCTAACATTAGCTGACATTAATGTTTAGCCGAGCTAACTATCGTTGGAGTCCACTGAAACAGAATGCTAACCAAGCGTTAACCTCCATACGAGTAGTGTTAAATACAACCAATATTTTCCCGTCCACTGTTACACTGATGATGTGTAACTCAAAGATTTTTACAGTCATGTATCTGTGCTAACCTGGATGTCAGTGAATGGATACAGTTGTCGTAGCTAGCTAAGCTAACATAAGAGTGCTGTTGTCGTACAAAGCAGCGGCTGACCACGCAGGAAATTAACAAACCACACTGCATGCACAAAGCTCCATACCTTACAGACAAAACTGCAACTTACAATGTGTGTTATGCTACTGCTTCACCATTCTGTTAGCGACCGACAGCTGTTTAGTATCACGGCGAGCTATCAAGATGCGAGACACCCGACAGGAGCTCCGGAGTGAGCGGAGGAGCTGCTCGGTCCTAATGAGTCCGTCTCTGAGCTCCACACATCAAGGACACAACCTCACCGTTTCATGGGCATCTGACTTTCTGGGGTAAAGTGAAACTCTTTTTTCTGCTTACTGTTACAGTTTTGCCTCCTCCTTCTCATCTGTTTGTGTGTGTTGTGGTCACCTGTTGGCAGGAGGTTTCCCTAAATGTGCCAGATGAAGTCTTCTCTAAAGTTGAGGATTTAACCAGGTTTGACAGTAACCTGGAGGCTGTTTGAGATTTAAATCCACTGCACACAAGCTTTCCAGTCATTAAACTCTTAAAAGTTAATTGAACTCATAAAGCACCTGGTTTTAAGCATCAACAGACTAAAGTCACCTGTGTTTGTCAAATCACCTCCATCAGTCACTTTACTGATGACATTAACAATCTGGTGTAGATGCAAATTGCTTATAAGATACATAGAATTACAACAGTAATAATAGTGAATTCATTTAATCACCAAACATCTATAATGTGACAATGAACAAATAGATGATTTTTGGCACACTGTTCCTTTGTCTATCTTTTCGACAGACTTTGTAGTGGTGACGTAATCTGATTCCAAGAATTTTAAAAATAGTAATCAAAATGTAGACTGTATTCATTCCAATTATATACAAGTATTCAAGCAGCATGCATTCTTTTAAGTAAATCTTTTTTTTAATCTTTTTCTCTTTGGTTGTAGATAAAAATCCTTCAGCTTCACTAAAAGGCTACTGGACTTCTCTTTTTGGTCCTGAAGATGTTACACTCACCGTGACCTGGATGTGTGTGTACATTACACTAAATGCTTCGTGTAATCAAGTGAAAGGTGTTGGAAACACCTGAACTGTGTTCACTGTCAGACTAAAAGGTAGGTCTTGCCATTTATTGATTATCTGTTAATTACCAGTAGATTCACTGTGGGGCATTTGGGAACCACAGCATCACATCAAAGGTCGTGCTGAGATAGTTACAGAGACACCGTTGGGCCAGACGGCACTTAAGTGTGTTTGGTTCAACCAGAGGACAAACATGGGCTGACCTGAGGACTATTTGGGCAGATGATGGGTGCTAAGACCACAGCAGCTTTTGGTCTACTTTAGCACCCTTCTATGACATAAAATGAAATTAGAACCGAGACGTCATCCTTTAACAAGCTGCTGTGGGAAGTATCAAAGTAAATGCCTCTAAAAGATCATTTTTTGGCCCAATCGTCAGTCTGACAATACTTCCTAATTAGGAGTAGGCAGTCGATGATAAAAAAGTAACTGACAAGTGAACAGTTGATCAGTAATGACCAGATGGGTCTTTGTTCCATCAATGGTGGAAAAGGTATTTAGATTGTACCAGTGTAAAAATACTCCATTATAATTGAAACTCCTGCAAAAAATACTATTTAAATATGTAAATGTTAACAGTATAATGTCATTCAACTATTTAAGTAGAAGTACTGGTTTGGTTCTTTTGATGGAATTAGATTATCAATCGTGAAGCATCGGTGTGTCAACAGCATGTTACTGTTGTAGCTGCTGCATCTAGTTTACTCTACTTTATATACAGTTTTATATCCAGAGACAGCAGATTAATCTGAGGACTGATATTTGTAAGACATCAGAAGCCACAAAGGATGGAAACCACTGGTTCAATATTTAGTATATTTAATGCTTTTAATAAAATCTTCATCTTAAAAGTAACTGAAACTGTCAAATAAATGCATTTGAATAGAAAACACAATATTCTTTTGCAATTAAAGAGTGGAAGTTTGAAGTAAAAGTATCTCTGAATTGCTCTTAAGTACATTATCTTAGTAAATGTACACCAACAAAAATGAACAGAACTTTGATGACTGAAACTGAGGGTGAATGCTCTTTAGTTTTGAAAAATAAATCTTTTTCTTATTCAAAGTGATCTTCTATGTTTGTTTTGATCGGAGTAATGAACAATAGCTGAGATTTTTTATGTACTATGAGTTGTCAGATGAGATTTTTTAATTCTTAAACTGCTCAAAAAATAATAATACATCTGATTTAGTGTTGTTGCTAATCAATGACACATCAGAGACTGATTATCAAAAAAATATTTTCCGTTTACCATCTACTACATGGAAAATCATTTAATAGTAATAACGTAAAGGCTTCAGTTATTGAAAACAAATCAACATTTTGTAATTATTATCAGGACTGATGTTGCTTTAAAAAAATCTAATTTAGTGAAGAAATGGGAAGATAATGATTATATATCATTTTTGGCTTTCTGCGTTTTTAAAATTGACATCTGAGGGTGAAAATCTAAATTTGAAAAATAATTAAAGCTGCCATATATATATATGCAATATTTTACTCTGAAAAACTGGAGTGGAAGTTTAAAGTAAAATAAAAGTACCTCTAAATTGCTGAGTAAATGTACTTAATTACTTTTCAATAGCCAACTTAAAAATCATTTGGTGCAATATCTGTATATTCAGAGGGATGTGGCCCCACATGACACTGCATTGTTTAATGTCTGATAATATTTTTATCATAGTATTTACTTACATTTTCATTGCCCTCGAGACCCTGGGAGTCAAATTTGACTAAATTAAATTGTGTTTCTGCATCAAAGACCCCTTTTCCTAGTACTGCACTAACTCCTTAGTGAAAAGGTGAGTATTACCAGGTGAAAAAAGACGTAAAAAGCCTAAAATGGCCACCATACCCTGCTCACCACCACCACCAGCAGCATCATCACCATCATCACCATCATCACCAGCAGCAGCAGCTCCTCAGAAGCCCAGCCCCTAGCGTCCGTCCCGGGAACGTAACGCTCTGTGCGCATGGGCGGAGAAACTGCCGCTGTGCGCTGTTATTATTGTAAGAGTAATTTCTTTTTTACGAAAATGGCGTCTAGTCAGGGAGGTGTGGGAGCTGTCAGTGCTCTACAAAGCCATCACTACCCGAGCGGACCTCACTGGAGCCCGGGCATCGGCCAGTACCAGCAGCACCAGCAGCAACAGCAGCACCATACGGCCCGCAGCCTGGACCGGGCTCTGGAGGATGCCGTGTGCTCCGGGATCCTCAACCTGAGCGGGAGGAAGCTGAGGGAGTACCCGGGGATGAGCTACGATCTGACGGATACGACACAAGCAGGTGGGTGTGCACGGCATGCTCGGACTGTGCAGAAAATCATTGCGCTTCTTATGGAGGAAAAAATCACGCGTCTTTGAACGCAGCGTGGTTGGATGCGGTCAGTTTTTATTCCAAGGAGCGCATGAACGTGGAGGCGACTAAAGGGGATCTACCGTCCACTGTGGTGACTTCTGCTAAAGCGCACATCCTGGTTATGATCAGGGTCCACCCAGGGTATAGATATCGCTGTATATTTACTGCACTAGGGGTTGTCTGTCGTGTGGTTGCTTTGGTCGACGCCAGCAGCTCTCAGTAGCCCCCCTTGAGACACATGAATGAGACGGCAGGCGCACCCAGCCAGCCGCTGTGCAGAGGTTTGCACAACGGAGCTGCAGTTCGTTGGGCACAATATGAATGAACCCCTTAGGCCAAGTAGAAATTCTTGCTCGCTGATCATCATCTTAAAGTGAGCAGGTGATACAAGCACATGCTGCTGCTTCTTTTTTTTTTTTCCATCTCTTCCTCTTTTTTTTTTTTTTGCCACCACCAGACAAAAGATGCAGGGTAGTTGCAGCCTCACCCCCCTGCCTGCTTGGGTGTATATGCCCATATAGCTCAAAATGTGTCAGACAAGAGGAAGGCACAGCTCTGCTTTTGGTTTCGTGTCAGGTTTTTAGCTGTTCTTTGTGTTTTATTGGGTTTCCACCTCATCCTGTAGTCAGGCCGGTGAGGAGGTCAGTATTAGTCTCACGTTTCATCAGGGTTGGGTCGTACATACTAAGTTTTATTAGACATGTCTAACTGTTACACACAGAGATAGGCTGTGCAAGATTTTGTTCCAGGAAAGCTTGTCTATGAGGTTATTATGTGTGTGAGTTAGTAAAGGAAATAGAAAAAGAAATGTCTGTACGGTAGGTAGATTGAATGTCTAATGGGGAAAATGGCTCGTCATTAATCATTCTCAGTCATTATCATGGACTCAATCTCAGAATGATGGTCTCCTCTGGCGTGTCCACATGCCATATGGTGTTACTACGACATGTGCAGCTCATGGCAAGTCGCTGGTTTGCTGGAGAGCCCCTTACTCAAGGGAATTTAAATTTTCTGTAAGTTATCATACAGGTTTTTAACACCTGAACATGAGACATTTAAACATATGCATCAAATTAAAGTAAAGTAAAAACATTTCTAGCAGGGACTGTGATTAGATTTTGGATCTATTTCTTATATTTGGGCTTCAGCACAGCATTCCCTGTGTAATATATTTGAAAGATATGATGGAGAATTTCTGCATGAGATAGCATCAGTAAGATGAATTTGATCCCGTGTCGGATCTGTTGCATAAATTACAGTTTTTAAATTGTATTGTTTCAATTTGCAAATTAAACTCGACTAATTGTTCAGCCCTAATTTGTAATAGCTCATAATATGTACATTATAGACACCCATTAGTTTCTCTCCAGCCCCTGGAGACCAGTTATGGATTGGTAACAGGTTTATAAAAGTTGACATTTCTTCCAACACTAATTAATAGATTTTGTTAAATGTTACTCCACCATTACTAATAATTAGTGCTCCTTTGATAGTTCACTGTAGTAGTTCCTCAGAATAAACCTGACCTATATGATTACATGAAGAGCTGAAGCTTTGTATATTTTACACAGGCACAAGTGGAAGTTAGTTTGGACTATTTCTGGACTGTTGGTCTGTCATATTACAATACAGCACATAAAGATAATACTGTCCAAATGTATCCCAGGAGTGGTGCATATAGGATCTTGAAATACCTGCTGTCATCTTGAGTGTATGTTATATAACAGCGATAATGATCCAAAGAGATATGAGAGCACGCATTTTCTGTCATGTCTTTGATCTCTCGCTTTGACTGTGACTAATCTAGTCACTGTGGCTGCTGCAGTCTTTTCTCTTTTTTTTTTCCACACCATCATTTCGGTACCTCGAAATAAAAGGTGTGCCAGAGGGAAGTGTCACTATCAAATGTGCAAAGAGAGATCAACACCTCCGCTGCAATCGCTGCTGTGAAAAGTAACAGTGTTATAATGCTGCAGACAGTGTTTACGGTTTCATGGCATCGCATCAGAAAACGTTCAAATTGAATCAGGAAACTAATGCAGATTTAATAGTGGGATTTAATAAGTGAGTACATGCAACCTCTTCTTGTCTCTCTCTCAGGTTTTTAGGTAGAAGTACTGTCTCTCTTGAGTCTTGTTGAACAACAGTAGTGATTTTGCAGCTCATTAAAACTCCACGAGTTCAATCAAAACAGTCTTTTGAAGATAAGCTTATTTTGTGACACCTGACAATAGAAAGCTGATGAAAAAGTAGAGATTCATCTGGCTCCTGTGACGACAATTTTATTTCCCCAGGCACTATCAGGCCACGTGTCTGTTGAAACTTCTGCCGTGGACCACTTTATTAGGCAACAGCATGTTCCCATCCTGTCATAAAGTGGGTGTTATTCTAATTTCAGTCCATCCCGTCGCTGGTTTTAGACAGTAAAGGGATTCATACGTGGAGCGGCGTCTAATGAGTGTCCTCCATCTGGCAGCTGAGCAGCAGAAAGAGAGCGGACTGCTCACACAAGGGTGTCTGTTTGCACTGTGCTAGTGGCAGTTTGTCTCCACTCGGTTTGTTTTTTTATGGCAAAGTGCGAGAGCTCCGAGATGCTGCCCTGACCTTGTGGAGAGGGGCAGGAGAGCAGTGCACCAACCTGGGCAGATGTTCAGGTTCATATCCCAGCATGCCTCTGCCTGCCGGTACCCCACCCCCCAGGGAGCACACATGTTGGAGTGTGAGGTGCTTCCACCGGAGCGCCATGCTGTGTGTTTACATGTGTGTATTATTCTCACTGTTACAACAAAGTGTAGAACCAGCTGCTGGACTAGATTTATAGACAACCATCATTTCCAGTTACATGACTACATCAGAATGAAGCAAAATTAAGCAACAAGTGTAGAATCAACAGTGAAACACAAGAAGAACAATTAAAAAGTAAAAGCAATGACAGTTACAATTCATGTGAGCATTAATTAAACCTCAGAACTGTCTCAGTGGTGCTAATGAGGTTAAGTTAAAGTTTTGTTGAAGCATATTACAAGTACTTGTGTGTCACAGTAACAAAAAGCAGATTTTCTGTACAGATTTTTGCTACCTGTGATGTGTGGTAGCTCATGGGAATGCTAATACACACATTTAAATCATAAAACTTTTGGCTTTAAGATGATATTATGATTTATTTATAGTGTTTTCAAGGTTGTGGGTCATATAGGAGATTGTGGTTTTGGTTTATGATCCATTTTTTATGGCCGTACCACAAAACTAAAAACTGCGGCAAGTCTGTCATTGCGCTACGAATCTTTCACCTTCTCACATGTTCTTGTGTCATCAAGGGCTTTGATGAGTTTGAGCTGTAGTTTGAGATAACTACAATCATTTTTGTGTATTCATTAGAATCACTTCAGTTCACCTGAATGAAAACTACTGGATGAAACTAGCAGAAGTGTCATATTTCCATCATAATTTCCATGTTATTTTATAGCATCGGGTCCCTGTTTTATCTTATGGTTTAATGGCACCAGCTGTTCACGTGGAGGTTCTTTGCTTCTAATACTTGAGAGACTGAATTTTGATGAGAACATTAATGTCACTGCTGCGGGAACATTTTGGTTTTAAGCCAAATGAAAATGGAGAGACCAAAAACTTGGAGGAGGTGATTTGTTGGATGTCCAGCACAAAGGTGGCGATCAAAGGCACTAATACCACTAATGTAAAACTAATAGAGGCATGTAATGAACAGAGAAAGACAATTCTATCAATTTCGAATAATCAGCCCTAGTTTTGTTGAAGAAATGACAAAAAAAGTGTGATTTTTGTCACCAAATGAAATAATTGTGCATGTGATAGTAATTTCACAGCCAAGAACAGACCAAAAGCATGTCCAGACTTCTGTTGCGAGCTGTTAGGAGCTGCTTGGAGCAGGTGGCAAAATGTACATTGCACACTTCATTCAATTTGAGCACACATTAAACCTCACAGTGAGCCGTTGTCACATTCCTGAGAAGTTTGACTTGAAGGACAGCCCCTACAAGGACATGAGTATCACGCTGGCATTCTTGGATTTAATTATCAACCAGTGTAAATACTGTAAGTTCCACTGCTCATTAAAGCACAGCCCTGATGCAGGCCGACTCACTCCAAAAGCTCCAAGCTGGGAAGCTAATAAAAACAACTGCCCCAATCCCTAAAAAATGAGAAAACTTGCAATTTTCTTTATTTACAACCAGTTTTTGAGTGATCATAGCAGTGAGTGTAACCTGAAAGAAGATTCACATTCCAGACTGGTGTGTTTCCTCCTTCAGGGCTTTTCTAGCACCTCTGCATGTCTGGACAACACATATGCATTCCTGTCAGTAAGAGCCATAGACGTTTCATGTTACTGATGCTGCTGTTTAATATTTGCATATTAAAATAAAACTCTCAAATATGAAAATCATACCGTACAGACAGTATCTGTTGGCAGGATGTTAAACCGTTGGAGAGGTTTCTTGGAAAAGGCTCACTGGAGTTTCTCACTAGCCCTAGAAATCAAAGAACCTTACGTATAATATTAAAACAAGTATATTTAAAGAGCTATAGGGTTCATTTGAAGGGAACACCTTGTGATTGTTGATTTTTTTTCCCCCCATAAATTAGCTCCCTTTTAATAAATCATTTGATTTAATCTGCAGTTGCTCAGTTCTCATGCTACATCTTTAATTCATTCTTCTGTCTGAACAACAGTAAAAAAGCACTGAACTTAATATAACATTCAACAGAGGTGACCTGTATGTTCTTTGAACCAAAGAAGTCGTTGGCCCTTCACAAACTAAGTCATGATCTATAGAAATAAAAAGAGAAACGTACGTGTCATATAACTGAGGCTGTGTCAATTTTAATAGCTGCAAAAAACATGCAAAAAGCCCACACATCCGTGAGGTGAGTTCTAGCTGTTAGACATAAATATATGTGCATTGTCACCTGAAAACAATATTTTCTATTGTATTAAATTACTATTTCTTAGTGATGATTTGAGCATAAATGGTGGCACTCTTGAGGACAGCTATACTAGTGTGGGGACTATATATTCCTAGATGATGTGCAAATTGTGATGTCATTTTAAAGCATGACTGATCAGCCCATGTTTGACTTTGCTAATCAGGTAGCATCAAGCTGTGTATGAAGTGCTCATTCACACCTCTCCTTCTTCATTTACAATGTAGAACATGTGTCAGATGTTCTATATGTTGTTTCATTTCATTCTGTCACTTTCTGAGGTCGAAGACTCAGGGATGAAAGACGTTTCAAATAAATAATTTAGGCTCTAATATAAGAGATAGCATGAGAACAACGTGAGATATTATATGAGGATTAAAATTTAAAGTCTAAAGTGCCTATAATTCTGTGTATGATTGAAGTGCAGTTGTGTGTGAATGAATTTATCTGCCTGTATGTGTTGTCATTGTATGGAGCTGCAGAGTATGAACTGCTGAAGCATGTGTAAGATGTATCTCCTCCCACTCCCACTCCCACTCCCCCCCACCTCCATCTCTCTACCCAGCCGGCCCCTGGCAGATGGGTTCACCTCGTAGGGGGTTCAAGCTTCTGGGTTCTCTACAGCATCTCGAGACAATTTCAATTATTATTGGAAAGATAGGAGTAGAATTGGGTTATTTTACGGATCATATCTGGAATCCGATGTGTAGCTTCTGTGTTAATACAATACACGGACAAGACAAGAACCAAATTAGCGGCTGACTGTGATTACAAGCGCCCACAGACAACCCCCTACAAAGTAGCTGAGAAAAGGATCCAGAGACTGCCTGATCCCTCACATCCAACCTCACACAGAACAGTCTGCGGGGTCCACCCAAACTGATTTGTATGCCAGTGATTTGCACCCAGTGTGGCTCACAGTTCCTGAATCTCTTTGAGCACCTACTTTAGATGACTGACCAACCTGAAAGCTTTTCACTGTGTCCAAGAAGCTACCTGCCACAGCAACACTCCAGACCACACCCAGAACCTGCCAGCCACACACTCTGGTCACGTCTGCTGCTGTGTGCAGTTAATTAACCCCAATTAATCACTTTTTTTGACATGTTCCTTCCCTGTTTTCATTAAGCTGTACCATGTGGCGATGCTGCTGAAGGATTTATGTATTTTAGTTGCTCCAGTTTCTTCCCTTGAGATTTCTTGCACATCATAAGTGATGTTTTTGCAGCGTTGTATTAAGGTCACAGGTTGATTTTTTTTAAAAATAGAAATCGTTAAAACAACCATTTCCTCTCATCATTGTCATCCTGTTGCAACTCGGAGAACTCATAGTCTACTATTTGGTCCACATCGCAGCAGGATATCTGCTAGTGGAGGGTTTGCTGTGTCATGGGAGGACATATCCAGGCATCATCTCTGCTAACAGCATAAATGAATAAATTGCTGATATGGCGTGAGGGTGCAGCGCAGTGGAGCCATGACGGAGTGCTCGTCTGCCTGGTGGGCCGTGTCCTGCGGGAGCTCCAGGCGACCAGCAGGTGGATTAGAGACCCACTGTGGGCTGCAGATGGTGCACGGCCTGGGCTGGAGGAGGGAAAAAAAAAAGGGGGGATGGAGACGGACAGGCATACAAAGACCGCCTCCACCCACCCCCATCTCCCATCCACCGCATGATTCCGCTGCTACAGAAGAATCCCCAGTTGTGAGGCTGTAGCGAGGGATGGAGGAAGGTGGGGGAATTGTCTGTACACAGCTGGGTTACAGCATCAAGGCCCCCTGCCCCGGGGAAAGGCAGAATTTGCTCTTAATGGAGAGCGAGTATACTCTGTGACCTCCGCTTTGGTCTTTTCCCCATGTGGTAATTTCTGTTTCCCTTAACCTCTTGACATATTTTCCCTTCGTGCTGCTGACTGTCTCATCGTCTGCTTCTCACTTCTGCTTGCTTGTCAGAGCTCAGGCCACAGCTGCCGAACGACGCCCGTCAGCTCTGTTGTTGGTCGTCAGGAATGAAAGTTTATTTAAGGGCAGCGACAGAACTCACACAGCTTTGGTCTCAGGGAAAAGGGCTCCAGCAATGTATATATGAATAAAAGCAAACTGATGTATATTCTTCCTGCTAAAAATAACACTTAGCTCCTAACAAGCAGGTCAGTGAGTGTTTGCTTTCAGTTAAGCCCATATAGCTTAATTGTTTAATAAAGAGTGGGAGCTACATATAATTGTGTGTGTTAAAGGGATGGATGTGCAGTAAGGATGCACTTCAGCGAGGTGGGACAGAATAATTGAAAGCTCTCTGTTTATCTGGGGCTGTGCAGCTCCTCACATAGGTCCCTAATTATCTTGTCACCCAGAGATAATTCAGATGACAGGATTGTTCACACACACACACACACACACACACACAACGGTTTGCTGCCACTGAATCGATATGTGTCTGAAGGTGAAATCTATACATAGCAACGTAGCCTTTACAAGTCTCGTTCTCATAGGTTCCCGTGCAGGCCTGTTAAAATGGATTCCAGTTGTGTTGGGTTGGGGTTTATTTAGCAGAAAACAGAAAGGAAGAGGTGGAAAGTTGGTTTGGATTTGTCTCGGGTCGTGCGAGTGATTCAGCAGCCTTGAGGAATGATGTGCCGCAAGTCAGGTTTTGTGCATCATCTTAAGACGTGCAGAAAATGTAGACGGTCAGAATGAGTGTGGTTGATGGTATATATTAGGATTTAGCTTGATGCATGTGTGCACTGCTTCTGCTTTATCAGGCCAAACCTTAATGCCTCACTTGGTATATTAGAAATGAATGGGCAGATTGAAATGAAATTCACTGAGCACATTTATCCTGTCTGTTATAATGAACAATGTAGCCTTCATCATCATTTGTACAGTCTAGACTTCAAGTTCTATTTGATCTGAAGAGGTCAAAGACAGCATTTACACCACAACTACAAAATACTTTAGGGTTTCTCATGGTCAGATATACAGTATGGGAGATTGCTGAGTGAGGACAGACAGCTGAGGAACGAGCTTCGCCCTCAGTATCTGCCTGAGTGTGCTACTTTACTTTGAAGTTCTTGGCCAAGAGAGCCAGAATCCTAAATATTTTATCATAAGAAGCCGATGCAAATGGAAGGCTGCACTCATATTCATTGACTGGAGCAGAGATTACATTCATATTCTCGTTGCAGAATAGAAGCGCTCACTCTCAGCTGATTAATGCAGGGCTGGGGTTCTGCAGCAAACTGGCTTCAGTAGTAAAGCAGAGCACATGGGTGGGTTTTTTTTGTCAGGTCTGCACTAACTACATCTCATGCTTTTAATGTTATGAAACCAACATATTGAAAAATGTAATTGTATTTCAAGAATGTCTATGTGTTCCTTATTTCCAGAATAGTACAAAAATGCAATAACTGTTGCAAGAAACAGCCATCTTTGCAATAGCTCCTAGGGTGTTGTGGTTTTTGATCTAGACTTCGTCTGATGGGATCTGGATGGGAAAAACTGTGAAGCAGATCTTTTTAACGTTTCACAAAAAAAGCACAAATTTAAAATGGCATTTTTTAAAAACAATTCTATCTGAATATATTTATTTGTTAATTAGATTCAGGTTTGAACAGTATCTTTATTTTTACGTGTTTTTTTAGTTTTTTTTTTTTTTTTTTTTTTTAACTGTGGAACCAGTCTGCTGTGTTCTGGATGGAGAAAGTGCAGTGATTTTTTGTGTATAATAAATGTATGTGAAATATAGCCTGCACAAAATGGGTTTAAAACCGTGTGAATGTCAAGGCGTGAGGGGTGAACCCGAGCTGAGAGCACACAAGCGAGGCTGAAGTAAAAGGTGGATTTATTGTACTGAAGGAGTGAGGTAGAGAACTAATAAGTGCAGAGTGAGCTAACGTAACTAACACAACAGGGAGTGACGGTACTGGGAGCCAGCGGTCCTGGACAACGTCCGGAGCGTTGTGGGCAGGCGGCGGAGAGCGGGCAGGAGAATCCAGCTCCAGGAGGGGGGGAGGACGGTCAGAGCAGGCAGGGGATCCGGAAGATGCAGGTGGTGCAGCAGAACTGGGAAAACCGGGCAGCCGGGGTGGCGGTTGCGTCAGCAGAGTTTACGATCTGGCAGGGAGTGGACTGTGTGACCGGCTTTTATTGTGGGGATGATAATCAGGTGTGCCTCACCGCAGCTGCCCGGAGTTCTGTGGATGACAATGATTATGAATGAACGGCAGCTGTGAAGGGCAGCTCCACCCGGCGAGAGAGAGGGAGAGAGGGAAGGAGAGGGAAAGGAGGTCAGACTAAAAGTTCCTATGCTGTATTAATGTTATTAATGTTGCTTTATAGGTTACCTACAGTCTGTGGTTTGCCCGAAGGTTCCCCCAACCAGCTGAATTAGAAGCTAATTTCAGTTTATGTTTGTAAGGCTGCTATAGTTTTTGCTATAGTTTTTGCAGTTATTGAATTTTTAATATGTTTCATAGCTATTGTTAACACAAACAAATTCTTAATTATTCTTAAAGGCAGACTTCCACAGACAGGAAATCCGCACCTTGATCTCTATCTGACATACCGGCCTCATGTTACTGGAAATAACAACTACTTCTTGACAAGAGTGTGGACGCTGCTTACTTTATCCCGGTGTCTATAAAAATGATGGAATGCTTTTAGCGACACATATGCAAGTGGCATATGGCTATATGAGATGCCATTTCTTATCTCACCATCTATTGGCTGTATTGCCATGCTGTTTGGTGCATACGTTCATGGTACCCAGAGGATGAACCATGCTGACCTTTCCCCCTCCTTGAGGTTGACATTTGTGGTTCTTAGGTGAAATGTCTTGACATAATTCAGATGTGCTGACATGGACTTTGGTACAGACATTAATCTAACCCTCGGGATGAATCTCAATAGCTTTAATTAAGAACTACTTAGAAAACTAATGACATTTCATTTCAGCTGCACTGGGTTTAATGCTAATCAGTAGGTATTATCACGCCAACTAAGGTGGTGAACATGGTAAACATTGTACCTGCAAAAGATTAGCATCTTGTCATTATGATATGCTGTCCTGCAAGCATTAGCCTTTAGCTTGGAAACCACTGTTAACAGATATAGCTTTGCAGAGCCATTAGCAGGAATTGCAATATATGAAAACAATTGGTCTATTCTACCATAAAGCACAAAAAAATCACATTTTATTGCAAATATGTCATTTATATAATAATATATTACCATTTATTTTGTGGAAAAATGCATATATCAGTCATGTACAAGCAAATGTAAAGCTCAGGGTCAATATAGAAGTTGAGCTTAAAAAATAGGTCATAGTGATAAAGCTCAGAAATAGAAATACTGAATTCTTTATAAATTATTCCCAAATGTTGGGCGGCACAGCAAATCTACCACCATAATCTACAAAAAGCAAACCAGATCTCTTTTTGTATTTTTCTCTGTTGCCTTTCAACAAAACAGGAGATGTGAGTCTGACACTCATTCACACAAATCTAAAGCCATTACTGTGCCACTCCCAGTGAGATCGATGTTAGAAATATAGATATTACGCTGGCAGTAGCACTCAAGGCTTCAAAGCCCAAGACTCTCATGTAATCTTAGACCAGAGTTCAATGAGGAGGCACGTTACCCACTGCTCTGACACGCAACTGTATTGATCAGTCTTTCCAGCGTCTCATGCTTAAATCATAATGGACGGTTCCCAAACTTTAAAGGGTTGTAGTCAGCGTGTCATCTGTATGTTCAAAGTGGACATATTTCATAGCTTCTCTTCCCTTTTTCTTGCAGATCTGTCCAAGAATCGTCTCACAGAAATCCCCCCAGAAGTGTGTCTGTTCGCCCCCCTCGAGTCCCTCAACCTCTACCACAACTGCGTCAAATGCATCCCAGAAGCCATCATCAACCTTCAGATGCTGACTTATCTCGACATCAGGTGAGCCAGTGCTCTTTATACACATTCAATAAAAGTGGCTGAGTGTTTGTGTGTGCTCTCTATGTCTCTCAAGAGATGTTTGTTCCCCTTTCAGTACACAAACAGGGCAAAAATGCTCACATGAAAGAGACGCGTTTCCTCTTTTGCTGAAACTCAATTCCCAGTTGCCACATTCTCGCTGTTACTTGCTTCTCTGTGCTGTTTTAAATATAGGTCAACGCTTTGTCTTTCTCTACAGCCGAAATCTCCTGTCAGTCTTGCCAAAATACTTGTTCAACCTTCCCCTCAAAGTTCTGCTTGTGAGCAACAACAAGCTTGTGTCCATTCCTGAAGAGATTGGCAAGGCCAAAGAGCTGATGGAACTGGTGAGCAGCATGCATGCATCAGTGCTCATGACATTATGAATATTGTTCAGCCAGAGTAATCCCATTTCCTACACTTTGTCTCCCCTTGCAGGATGTGAGCTGTAATGAGATCCAGGTGCTGCCAGCTCAGGTGGGGAGGCTTCAAGCCTTGCGAGAACTCAACATCAGGAAGAATTGTCTTCACATGCTGCCTGAGGGTCAGTCTGTCTCTCATGATGCTCTCTGTTTTTCTTTCAGTCTGATTTTACCTAAAATTTTTTGGCAACCATGGCAGTGCTCTCACTATGGAACCATCAAACCTTGCAATATGTTTGCTTTACATTGCAGCAGCTTCTCTTCCTCTGACCCCTGGCCACACTATGCTGACACAGTGTTGGTTGTGATTGTAGTGAGAGACAGTACACCATCCGCTAATCTGCATCATTGCATTTAGAAAGAAAACTAAAAGAGCTATTTCTCTGTCTCTCTCACTGATGGCAGACGGAGCTTACTGTAGCTGTGATTATGACTGCAGCCATGGGATGACGGAGCTGTCACTGTACATAGTTTAGTTATTACGATTCTTGCTGTGGCACATTCGTTTTTAATGAGTGTAACACTGACTACATGCAGTGGCTGTGTGTGTGTGTGTGTGTGTGTGTGTGTGCTGGGTGAGGTTCTGTATTCCTGAACTCCTGTGGGGTGTTTTTAACACATCTGTCATAAAAGCACTGCAGGTTCAATAGTACCAATTAGACATATCCAAAGCACCATGGAAGAAGCGGAAGTTTGAACTTTATATCCAGCCACAGTTTCAGTTGGATATCGTTGAAGATCAGCCTTTAAAATTAGTAACCACCACTAAATGCATCTCATGAAGTGTCAGATCATTTCTCCTTTCTGTAGTATCTGCAGAGTATTTCTCTTAACTGACAATGGAACAATCCTATACCGACACACCTACTCTTCACATGAATCAGAAGGAATCTAAAGCATATTGTGAGGGAATGAAGAAGTAGTCCTAAATAACTTCTTCATACGCCTTCAGAAACCTCTGCAGTGTTTGTTTTGTGTTTGCTGCCGTTTGTGCAGCCAAAATGAATGAAGCTGAACAGTTAATAGCAGCCAATGCTGCCACACAACAGAACCAAAAGATCTTGGAGGCCACTCTTGATTACCTATAACACAACAAACCATGCAGTCTTTGCTGTGTAGGTTTTCTAAAACTGTTAGGGTTATCAGTTTATGTGAAATGAACAGTACATTTTTAACTTATGTAATCTGAAGGTTGAACTCCATTGTTAAGTAGAAATAAAGGCAGTTGCAGATACCTCTTCTTACTCCCTGCATGCATTTGAATTAAAGTTTGGTTCCAAAATATTTCACAGCCATATGAGTTGCCCTTGCAGGCTACACATTTTTAATGGAAAATCTCAATGACAAAGAGGTTGGAAGATGTGAGAATATCACCAGGCAAGGAGAATGTACTGTAAAGATGCTGTCAAGTTGTATTATGGGAACTGTAATGTTTCTGGAGCCTTCCCCACACTAGGGACAAAATAAAGTCAGGATGTATCAGCATATCTGAGGCATCAAGGTTTTTCCCAGTTCCTAAAATTCATAGAACTGCAACAGTAAACCTCTGGAGTTCACCTTTAAAAGATCATGTCACTGCATATAAATTCAGTTCAGCTGTATTTATATAGCATCAATTCACAACAGAAGTAATCTCAAGGCATTTAAATAGTAAAGTGAAAACCTAACTAGATTATATGATAGAGAGAAGCCCAGCAAATCTGAAGATTCCCTTTGAGCAACACTTTGGCAACAGTGAGAAAAATTGCATGAGGAAGAAACCTGCAGCAAAACTGGGCTCAGGCATGGCAGTCATCTGCCTCAATGAAGGTAAAGGGGAGGAAGAAATGAAAGCAGATGTAAAAACAAACAACACTAAAGATCAGCCTGGAAATAAGACCAATATGGACCTAGCTCAGTTTCTATGGTATAACAAAACATACAGCATGATCGATATTGTTTAAATGAAGTGGTGCACAACAAAACTGTCACTTAATACTTATCTTTGCTTTCAGAGTTGGCTGATCTGCCCCTCATCCGACTTGACTTCTCCTGCAATAAGATCACAGAGATTCCTCCGGCCTACAGGAAACTCAGGCAGCTGCAGCACATCATCCTCGACAACAATCCTATGCAGTCTCCACCCGCACAGGTACCGCTTCATCGTTGTGTCTTCGCCTCTGTGTGGCATCAAACATGCAGAACAGGATTTGTAAATTTTGTCTGTGTTCTTGAAAATGCTCTAATAAACCTGGTACAGTTGCACCATCTGGTGGATGAATGAACACATTTCTCTCTGTGGCGGTTACAGCAGCTCAGACTCTAGAGACACCTTTTGTCCGTTTGTGTGCTTCAGATATGTCTCAAGGGCAAAGTACACATATTCAAGTATCTGAACATCCAGGCGTGTAGAATGGACAAGAAACCAGACACACTGGACCTCCCTTCCCTCGGCAAACGCTGCCTTCCACAGCCGCTTACAGATAGGTACAGACACATTTACTGGGTTTTGTTTCAACTTAATGACATTTTCTACATTCTGCATCTTTATGTTCATGTACCACATCTACATGCATTCATAGTTTATTAATTTATATATATTGCACAAGTGGTGTCTTTATAACATTGCTTTCCATTATTCCAGCATGGAAGATTTTTATCCCAGTAAGAACCACGGGCCTGACTCTGGAATTGGTAGTGACAATGGTGACAAGAGGCTCTCTACAACAGAGGTTAGACTCAAACACACAGCACTAACTGATGGTATTGTCAGTGCTCTACATGATGAGCATGTTGTCATGCACTGCTCACCAGCAATGGAACATTTTGAGGTACACTGATGTAAATCTGTAGAGTTTTCCTCCTGCCACCCTATCATTAAGCAGTATTACGTTGTAGCTAATAGCCAGCAGATATTTTTTTTGGCCTGTGTGCTGTTGAGTACAATAAATCTAATGAACGAAAATGCAATTGCACTCACATTGCGACTCCGCAGACAATGCTGGAGAAGATGAAACATGATTTACTAGGTTAAAATTCTACCTTACAGACGGCAGCTACAGCAAGCCAGTCCACAGGGAACAAATCAGGCAGTCAGTGATTAAAAATGAAAAAGAAAAAAAAAACTGGCTAAGGATCACAAGAAAAGGCAGGCAGACTAGACTAAGCAATGACTGAATAGGTATTTGCAACAATCTGGCAAGAAGTGAATGTCGAATGGGCCCGGGATGGTGTGTGTAATGGGAAGCAAATGAGCAGGCAGGTGGTCGATCAGGGGTGAATGTCTGAGGTGGGAAACACTATGTGGGTGACAGATGGAGCATAACTGAGTCTGGAATGCCAAAAGAGGTTATAATCCAAAAAAAATAAGATCCAGGTTCTCTTGCTTGGTATTAAATAGGGCAGACAAACAAGGCATTTCTTCTTGAGTAACTTGAAGATACTTGAAGACGGAGTGCCTTGGCTACTTTCCAAGACTGTCTGGATCATTCAATTCCAAGCAAGACTCCTTCGGTGTTGTTTATTTTTGGGGTTTTTACCAACTGTTAATGAGAACCTGTCGGCTCTGCCACAAAAACAGTGAAGCCTTTTGTTCTCCCTGTGTAAACTGACAATGAACATTGTAAAGGAAATTTACAGCTTAAGACCTGTCATTGAGAATCCGCCCCTTTCTTGAACTCAAGTAGCCTTGATTCTGCAACTGAGCCAAAAAATTGCAACATACTTCATTTTTCTTGTCAGAAGAATAACATTAGGGACCAATATATTGTAGGATTTATACCTAAGAAATGTCTCTGTTTTAGATGTATGTCTGGCTTGACGCTTAGAGCTACAACTATAACTCAAATACAGTATTGGTGGTGTAAATGAAAGCACTCACAGACACTATATAGTTATTAATACATAAGGATAAATGAGTATTTTTACCACAAAATGAGAAAAGCACAGATTAAATAGAGGGTGAATCAGGTGAAACTTCATGCAGTGCCGTTCATTTGAAGTTTAATTTAAAATGTGAAAACAATGCCATTTAAATACCTAAACAGTGGTACTAAAATGCGATACATACATGAATTTAACCCAAACTTAATGGTTTTTCTTTCTCCTGCAGCCTTCAGATGACGACACAGTCAGCCTGCACTCTCAGGTTTCAGAGACAGCCCGGGCTGATGCCCTCTCACTCCTCTCCAAAATGGATTCTTGCAAAGGTTACCGAAAATAAGTATCACACATTCCCTTTGAAAGCAATAACAGAGACACGGGGTTGTTGAATGAAGTGCCTAAAATGTGACAGTTTATGTGATGAACGCGGATGCTTCCTCCCTCTATCAGATCAGGATCTCTATGACTTTATAGAGCCCAACCCCGATGAGGATCCTGCTCTGTCAGAGTGTGATGGGCAGCAAAGCAGTCATGTGTCTTGTATAAAGGTATGAATCTGTCAATCTGTTGTAACGGTATTTTCCCATCATACCTGCGTAGTTTTATTGTTTTAAAAGACTTGGGAAATGGGTGAAAACAAAAAACAAGAAAAATATGGGAGCTCAACGGATGATCCCTGGAGAAGAAGACGGATTTCTGGTCCCTGACATGGTGTGTCTGGATGTGTTTCAGGAACTGGAAAAAGTTCTTAACATGTCTCACCAAAGCAAAGATAAAGACTGCTGGAAAGAGGAGTCAGGGTGAGTTTTTTCTTCAAAGCAAAGTGCACACAAATCATGCTTGTGCAAAGATCGTCATCTATCAAGGTTAAATCTCTGGAGTTTTCTGATTGCACATTTTAAGGAGTCACTTGGGCTTGTAGTATGTTATGGACTTGTTAACCAGTTGTCATTAAACCTGAACAAGATTAACTTATTTAAAACACCAACATGCACAGGAGTGTGGTGCAGCTGCTCTTTTTACACCTTGATTGAAATATTTTGAGATTGATATTTCTCTGTATATTCCTAATTCTATTTTTTTTAAATCACCCTAATTACAAATGAATTATGAAGGATATAAGAAAAGATTTTCTATAAATAAACTTCTGCAAATAAGGTGTACATTGGGATGAAAACAGATCTCTGCACCAGCTGCTCTGATTGAGAAACCGGTCTGTTTTTTTTTACGTAAATGTGGGAAAATCTGGTAGCAATTTTAGCAGTTTCTTCAAAAAGATATAGTCATCAGTAGTCTGTAAAACAACTTTAAATGATTTAGAAATCGTGTACTGGAAACAGCCCTGACTTCTTGTATATTGCATCACATGAAAAATCATGTGGTCATGAGTTTAGTTTACATAATTTAATTGCATGGCTATGCCAAAAAGGCTGTGCATTTTTTTGCTATTTGTAATCTTTGCGAAATCAAATCAAAATATACTTTATTAATCCCGTAGGATATTCAGATATCCAGCTGTGCATTACACTACAAAAAAAATACAATATTTCACAGTGAGGTTTGAAAGGTTCACAGAAGTACACTATATTGCCAGAAGTATTCGCTCACCTGCCTTGACTCATATGAACGTAAGTGACATCCCATTCCTAATCCATAGGGTTCAATATGACGTCGGTCCACCCTTTGCAGCTATAACAGCTTCAGCTCTTCTGGGAAGGCTGTCCACAAGGTTTAGGAGTGTGTTTATGGGAATTTTTGACCATTCTTCCAGAAGCGCATTTGTGAGGTCACACACTGATGTTGGACCAGAAGGTCTGGCTCTCAGTCTCCGCTCTAATTCATCCCAAAGGTGTTCTATCGGGTTGAGGTCAGGACTCTGTGCAGGCCAGTCAAGTTCATCCACACCAGACTCTGTCATCCATGTCTTTATGGACCTTGCTTTGTGCACTGGTGCACAGTCATGTTGGAAGAGGAAGGGGCCAGCTCCAAACTGTTCCCACAAAGTTGGGAGCATGGAATTGTCCAAAATGTCTTGGTATGCTGAAGCATTCAGAGTTCCTTTCACTGGAAGTAAGGGGCCAAGCCCAGCTCCTGAAAAACAACCCCACACCATAATCCCCCCTCCACCAAACTTTACACTTGGCACAATGCAGTCTGACAAGTATCGTTCTCCTGACAACCGCCAAACCCAGACTCGTCCATCAGATTGCCAGATGGAGAAGCGTGATTGGTCACTCCAGAGAAGGCGTCTCCACTGCTCTAGAGTCCAGTGGTGGCTGCTTTACACCACTGCATCCCACGCTTTGCATTGCACTTGGTGATGTATGGCTTGGATGCAGCTGCTTGGCCATGGAAACCCATTCCATGAAGCTCTCTGCTGAAGCACTGTTCTTGAGCTAATTTCAAGGCCACATGAAGTTTGAAGGTCTGTAGTGATTGACTCTGCAGAAAGTTGGCCACCTCTTGGCACTATGCACCTCAGCATCCGCTGACCCCACTCCGTCAGTTTACGTGTCCTACCACTTGGTGGCTGAGTTGCTGTCATTCCCACACACTTCCACTTTCTTATAATACAGCTGACAGTTGACTGTGGAATATTTAGGAGCGAGGAAATGTCACCACTGGATTTGTTGCACAGGTGGCATCCTATCACAGTTCCACGCTGGAATTCACTGAGCTCCTGAGAGCCACCCATTCTTTCACAAATGTTTGTAAAAGCAGTCTGCATGCCTAGGTGCTTGATTTTATACACCTGTGGCCATGGAAGTGATTGGAACACCTAATTCTGATTATTTGGATGGGTGAGCGAATACTTTTGGCAATATAGTGTATAAACAATATAAGATATAATATAAAAGCTAGAACAATCATATAAAATATAATATGAATGAATCTGGAAAGGATTGTGTTTGATTTAATGTTTAAACTAGTTAGAATGCTGATTATGAATGAACAGTTTCTGATTGTAACAGCTTTGATCTTCAACTTTTCCCAGTTCTGATAAGGAGCAGCTAGTTGAGGAAGAGGATGATGAACTGAAAGAAGTGCTGGATCTGAGGAAGATCGCTGTTCAGCTTTTGCAGCAGGAGCAGCAGAACAGGTTTGTGTGGGATTAACTTGTCGCCCAGCAACATAACAACCATCTTTGTTTGCTGCACTGCTTAAATCAACCTCTATCCTCTCTTACTTTCTCCTTACTCTCCATCATATAACATGCATATTCATGCATGGTCAGGTCAACAACTTACATTTTTCTGTTAATCCTATATTTCTTCGTTTTTTTTGGCCACACAGGCACAATACACTGACAGTACACAATACAAATGAGCGCATTCTTGTGTAGTATCATCTACATATCGCCTCTCAATATTTATACATTTCTAAGTTAAAAGTAGGATATTTTCTCGTGAACAATCAAAAACAAATACTTTAGAAAGACTATATTGAAAATACAGGAACCAATGTAGAAACTCAGCGCAACAGAAGTGAACACACCTGCAATCACTGACACGCAGATTAGAAAACCTGTGATTACTGAAACTAAATTGAGTGCAATTTTCAATTAACCCTCCTGTTATGTTGCGGGTCAAATTGACCCATTTTAAAGTAAAAACAAATCTACAAAAAAAATTATTAAAAATACTTTTTCGGTATGAAACTTCTTCTGCTTGGCTTAATAAGTGTTATCAAGATATAAAATGAAAATTGGGTCACATCCTTAAACCCTGGGACAGTTTTTCAGTTATTAATTGCATTTAACCCATTAAAAAATAAGAAAAAAAGTAATAATTGAACTGATAAGTCTGACAATATTCTGTGTTTGTGTTAATCTATCAATATCACTCCTTAAAAAGAAAAAAAAATTCAAAATATTAAATAAAATTCTGAAAAAAATCAATGTCATGTAAAACTACTGTATTCTATGTGTACGTCACTCCAGTGTGCATTTAAAAAAATATTTACCATGCATTTTATATGAAAAATAAATCAATTATCCTGATTGAACCATGATCTGTGAGACATAAAGAACACCACTGCACTAAATATTGATTGAATTGATTAGTAATGGACTTAATAATGAGATTTTAACGATGTTTATTGGGATTTTTTTGTTTTCTGGCACTTTTGGATGATTAAACATGCCTAGGAAGGTCACTGCTGTTCCTGAGAAACGAACCTAACAGGAGGGTTAACTTAGCTGCATGTATGGTTATAAGACAATCTATGAACGCCAGAGCTTTGTCAGTTTTGGACCTATTGATTGTCTCCATCTGCATGCCTGCATTGTGGCTACACATGAAGAAGAAGTGCTGGATTATCTTAATAATTTATTTGTGAGATTTCACAAAAATTGAACAGGATACAGGAAGATCAGTGGCCAATGACAAGTCAATACACAGTTGCAGCAATACTCAGGAGGTATAGAATGAGCCACAGTACCACTAATCAATGCGACGAGCAAGCGCTTCTGACTTTAACACCGAGGTTGTCGAAGGAAATTTGACTTTAATTTTAATCTTTGTGGCAGTTAATACATTGCAAAGGACATTGTATAACGTTAACCTTTATGGACTGTGCCTCAGAAAAAATGGACACTTTGGACACAAAATCGCAAGATTAGATTTTGCTACAAGAAAAAAGAGCACATCCTTTGGTCAGCCAGGACCAAGATTAATTTGTTCGGGTTAAATGGAATCCATCTTGTTTGACATTAACCTGGCGAAGGCTACCACAGTGAATGTTCAGTCCCAGCAGTGAAGCACAGAGGTGGGAGTGTGATGAAATGGGGCTCTGTGAGTGCACAATGTCATGGGAGGATGGCATTAGTAGATGGCTTAATCAGTGTATGTTGATATAATAGTGACTGACAAGATGACTCCCATTCTGCAGAAGCACGGCAGAGGCAAGAGGAATTTTCCATTATGTCAACATTACGAAACGCACTGCCAAAGTGAAAATCAAAGGAAGACAAAAGTGAAAAGAGAAAGGTTTAGCAAGACAATCCCTGCAGCAAAGAGCAGCTGAAAAACACGGACTCATAACATGTATACAGAAACTTGTGGACACCGGTGAAAGTAAGAATCTCAGGAGTGAAAGGTGTATTGACTTTTGTTGCATTGAGCACCTAGTAGAGGGCCTGTTTAACCATTGGCACTCCCTTTAAATAGGGGCACATACTTACTGTTCCACTTAGAGATAATGCAGTTACTGTATGGTGACATCCTATTAGGTTTAGCCATTTTACAGACGTGGAAAAAACCATTAGACCACCCTTGTTTTCTTTAATTTCTTGTTTATTTTAATGCCTGGTACCACTAAAGGTAAATTACTCGAACAATACAATGAACATGACAAAAAATGCAGCTGATTTTAAAATACTTTATCTCCTATTTGACATGCGTCAGCTTAATTGTATTCCTGGGGTATATAAGAGGTCATTTCATGTCATCAGCAGCACTGCACATGCAAAGGCCAGGAGTGGTTTCCTGCTTACATTTAAGCCGTAGTACAACTCAGAAGTTGTCAGTTCTCACATAATGCCTAAAACTAAAGAATTATGTGAAGCCACAAAGGCAGCCATCATGGCACTGCTGGAATGGGCATGAGTGAGAGACAGATAGTGAAAAAACTGAAGATCTCCAAGACAGTCATTCATTGCACCAAGAAAAAACAAGCCCAACATGGTGCTACCAAATTGCTAGCTGGTCGTGGCAGGAAACGTCTTTCTACCCACCAGATGACCGTCACTCATCCGTTCCTGTGTCAGGAATCATTGTCAGACCTCTAGGGACCTTAAAAATGAGTGGGCACTGTGGAGAAATGTGACTTGTTCTGCAAGGACAGTTGGAAACTGACTTCTTGAAGCTGGTCTGAAGTCACACAGGGCACAGAGGAAGCCCTTCATCAATGAAAGGCAGAGGAAAGCTGGTTACTCTTTGCTAGGGATCACAAGGATTGGACTGTTGATGATTGATAAGGTTCTCTTCAGTGATGAATCCAATTTTCAGTTGATGCCCACTCAGCCAACTTACTGGTTAGGAGGAAGCCTGGAGAAGCCTACAAGCCAGACTGTCTTGCCCTTACATTAAAACATGGGGGTGGATCAATGACGATCTGGGGTTGTTTCAGTATGGGTGGAACAGGGCAAATGTAATTGTGTGAAGGGCGAATAAACCAGGTCATGTACAGGGCTACTCTTGAAAACAGTCTTCTTCCATCAGCTGGAAAACTCTTTCTTTGACCTGCTCAATCACCAGATCTAAATCCAACTGAAAATCTGTGGAAAATCATCAAACAAAATGAAGAACCACAAGCCCAAAGACAAAGCAAATTTATTTGAATTTGTGCAACAGGAATGGGAAGCTGTGACAGCAGAACAATGTCAGAAGCTGGTGGAGAGCATGCCAAGACGCATGGCTGCAGTCATCAAAAACAATGGCTATGCGATCAAGTACTAACTCCTGTCTGTATCATGTGACTAAAACGGAGAGAAAACAAAACATGGAATGCCTAAAAGCACTGGTTTTGGCAGCACAGTGCCATAGCTATTGATGTAAGAACTTAAGTGATTTTTGGTTATCAAGAAAAGCATGAAAAATGACTAGATATCAGCTCTTACATTAAACTCTTATGAACTATTTTTGCTGTTATCATTGTATTTGTCCAAACAAATGTACCTTTAGTGGTACCAGACATTAAAATGAACAAGAAATTGAAGAAACTGAAATGGTCTAATAATTTTTTCCATGACAGTATGTCTTTCTCCTCTACAAATCTAAATCCTCATCAGCTTTTCTTCACTTATTCTCTGCTGCTTTCCCTGATTCTCTCTTCTTTCTTGCTTTCTCCCTCGGCTTCTGCACGTCTAATTCATGGCCTCTAGACGGCGGTCTTTAATTTGCAGAGCAGAGAGTCTCATTCACCGACGGAGAGTGACAGGCCGGGCACACAGGTAGAGGGATTTTCATTATCACAATCTTCAGACTGTTTGCACATCTTACTTGGTAGCGAATCACTGGCACAGCTGGTCTCTGGTGTGTCTCAGTTTCTGTCTCATAAAGTACAGCACACTAGTGAAGCATTTGAAACGTACACTCCCATTCAGGATTTTTAGCCCTGTGCGGGGAATGAGGAAATATGAACCGTTTTGTAAATTTTCCCAGCTTACAAAAGGAGTTAAGTCACCCATCTCATGACTCATTCTATGTAATCAATACTGTGTGAGCCAGTGCTGTTGAATTGAAGATAAGCCTAATCAGACATTAACAAATATTCACATCCATCGGGCAGATTAAAAAGTCTTGGGTTGCTCAAATGGTGAAGTTTCGCTTGACTCAGTTACTTGATTTAATTATTGTAAAAATGATTCACGCTGAAAAACTGTATGCGACCTGCAAAATGAGCCATCCCCGTTGTAATGCTGTAAGTAAACCTGAACATGTTGCTTTCTGCAGATTCCTCAGTCACTCTGGAAGCTCCAGCAGCAAACCGAGGCTCCCACCTCAGACCGCTCGCAGGTATTTACCGCAGCATCCCAGTTCAGTCCTGCTTAACAGAAGCACACATTTATAGTGGAGTAAGTGTTGAAGAAATGTGGTAATGATAACCAGACAGCGAGTAATCTGGAGAGACAGAAGTTTTAGGTGCAAGACTTCATCTCTGCTAAGAAAACACCAAATTGTGAGGCAAATATTTCTTCTTTTCTATGATATAATGGGTAGAACAGCAAAACACCGTTGTTTAGTATAGTGGTCCCTCGTCTACGTTACGTTCCAGAACCCCCCACCATCCTTTATTTTATTATTTATATATATTTCAAGGCTTTTTAAACCCTCCCCACACACCGCACAACACCACAGAGCAACACTATGTGCAGCGATCAGACGTCTATGTGAAATGGACAAGGTGAGATACTGAACGCTGCTGCACATGTGAGACAGAGGAAACTGATGCTGCGGTCGCTGAGCCAATCAGTGGCCAGCGCTGAACGCTACGCATTTTATTTCCATTAAATGTTCTTTTAATATGTTTTAATTATTACTTTTTTTCCTATATTTTTTTTATGTTATTTTCAATTTTTTAGGCTAGGAAATGCTTATTTTACTGCAAGATTAATATAATGTAGCGATCGCAGAGGTCACAGGAGAAGACTGCTGTGCTATAATAGTCAGACTGCACTTCCACTAAGCTACATATTCATGCGACAGATGGACCTGAGTATCCAGTGATAAAGTAGAATAAGAGTGGAGGCACTGAAACAACCTTTTTCCAACCCACTTTTATCGTGGCGCCCACTCAGGCACTTCTGGGTCAATTCACTCAGTTAGGAGGCTTCCTGACTTTTCAACCGCAACCTTTCAAGATCATTTAGGAAAATTTCAGAAACTATTTTGTCCCATTTAGAATGAAGTTATCCAGACTATCAGCGTGATGTGAGTCATTAGTGTGCCTTTCTCCAAGTACTCGTTAAAGTTATAATGTCCTAATCTCTATGTCAGCAGTGTTTATTTGAACAAATTGTGTGTTTGATCTTTGAAACACGGTAGTTTTCTGTGTCTTTATTTCAGTGCTTCTCTGGATGAAGGCAGCAGTGGAGCATCAGTGCTGAGCGGACAGGTATGAACTGTTTTACTTCGCTGCAGGCATGCGATTTTTAATGTGAGAATTTTCACATTTGACTTAGTTTGAGGTCGTGCCCTCCGTTCCACATGTGAGGTTATCTGGCTGGAGGATGAGGAGAAGTACTTTAATTTAAAATGTCTGCTTTCACAGCCTTCCTCTTCGTGCTCGTTTGACGGCAGCTTGAAGACTGATCAGTCAGACTCAGAGCCAAAGTGGCCTGAAGTCCCACCTGTTCTCAATCAGAATGAAGACCGCAGGCGGAACAAGTACCTGAGAAAAGATTATCTGAAGGTGAGACAGTTTTCACTTTGCTAAATTGAGCAGAACATGCCTCATTAGTTGCCTGAGGACAAGTTGTCTCCATGAGATGATTATCTGTGCGTCTTACTTAACTCTATCTGTCATGCACAGTGTTTTGCTATTGCTTTCATAAATTCTGATATAATCATCGCTAAAATGTGTGTTATCGACGCGTATGAGAATAATTAAAGTGTGTTTTCCCTTTTAGAGCACTAAAAAGTCACATTTGAAAAAGTAAAGTGTCTGTCCAACAGTACATGAGTAAATCTGGGGACACAAACTAGTCACAGTGAGAGTCTTCTGGATTCTACAACACTGTTTATAGTAATGCAGACTGCTGATGAGCTTCATCACTTCTTTGGTCACGAGAAATTCTATACTTTTTTTTTAAATTTTGGGGTCACCACAGGCTAAATGTTTCAAAACTGTATTGCTAAATACCATCACTTGTGAGTGAAAACATGTATTTATGATTTTATGATCAGCTCAAAAAGTTTCCAAAATGTAAAAGATACCTGAGAGAGCCCCAGGCATTCTGAGGAAAGTTTGATGTTGCAGTTATTTATAAGATTCACATTGTGAAAGAACGTGCATGAATGTGAATCATTTTTTTATCATTGTATCATTATTTTGCAATATAGTCAACAACACGTCTCTTTGCACGCAAAGCCAAAACTGCTTGGAGACCATGAAGCGAAAATTGTCAAAACATTTGCTGTACAAGCGTTAAAAGGTTTGCTTTGCTTTTTCCACAGTATAAGTGTCAGAGTGCCCGTAAAAACTCCAGCGGGAATGATGACTGTGAGGTGAGAGTGAGAACATTCTCAAATCTCACAGTATGTTTGAGGTGTTGTAATAATGCTCTGTTCTGATTGCAATAAATGTTTTGTCCACAGGAGGGTTTGCGGAACACTGATTTCAGCACCACTCTGACAGTGTTTGGACTAAAGCCGAGATCAGGTAAAGCACAAGGGCTAGTTGATTGGCCACTATTGTCTCGACTTTTTGGCTCAACGTTTTTCCTTTTCACCGTGGTAGTAATCTGGCAACTGTCTTGGGTTTATGAATAGATCAGGTTATTATTTTTTAAATGTGTGCGTGATGGAGCTGTACATGTCCATATACTGTATATGACTTCTTCTAATTAGACTTCTGAACATAATATGTGAATAGGATCCACATTACATTTTACATTTTGGGAAGATATTATTATTTCCTTTTCTGTGCATTTGCAAAGTCAGTGAGTAGAAAGCAGTATCTTTTACACTTAAATTAGTGGAATTAGTAAAATGAAGTAAAGTTTATTAGTGTATAGACAGTAAGGCAGTGTTCAGGCTACAGCTCATAACTGCTGTTGTGTGAACACTTCAGTCTTTGTGTGGAGCCAAAATATTTTTTTGGGCAGAGTTCCAGCCCTTCTCTGGAAGTGGGGAAGTCTTTCTGAGGAACTGTTGATCGCTCTTGTTCTTTATTAGCTTTATTTTGTTGCGCTTTTCAATTTCTGCTTCATTGTCAAATATTTTAGTGTGATACAAAATTCATGAATGTGTGTTTTTATTATTGCTTTAAGTAAAAACACAGATGAGGGAAGAAATACAGATTTTCAAAAGCTTTAATGCAACAAAATATACATCTATTACAAGTCCCACTGAACACTTTACTCAAGTAAAAATGTGCAAGTGTTATTGGGAAACTGTGACGTCTTGTGCTTGTTCTGTCTGGATATGAGGCAAACCTCAAGATTGTGACCGCAGTATTGTGACTGATCGTGTTTTCACCTCATTAGTGTCTGTGTGAGTTGTCATGACAACGTACTGTTCTGGAGGCACCTTCCATCACAGGAACAACCACAGAAGTGATTTTGAGTAGCATCACATACTGCAAAGAATAAAGTCATGCAACCGTGCATGTGTAGATGTGTAGAGATCAAAATGTAAGCCAAGTTTAAGGACAGGTGTGGCCCGACCCACGCGTACTGAATACTCACGTCACATTGCAGTACTGACTGCTTAGTATTTACAGATCACAATATCAGTATGTTGACAGATGTGCCAGCTGATGTGAATCCATTACAAGATGTTCTCTAATTGAGTTTGTTGAAATGGCACCAAAAAATGTTTGACTTCTTGCCTTTAGGCAGCATTTTTAAGTATCATTGGGTGAGAAATTTGTAATAACCTTTAAGCCAGTTGCAGTTCAACTGGTTTTGTGTTTGATTTCAGGCCTTAGAAAAATCCAACACGGGACGGGAGGCTTTCACCCAGATTAGGGGTTGTTCTGTTAACAATAAGGTCAACATGAGAGTGAGACGTGGTAGTTGAATGAGTTAAATGGGGACCTTTCATGCAGAACAGTCGGGTTTATGGCTCATGTGTAGCCAACGGTCAGTAATTCAGCTTGACTGTTTTATGAGCGTCTGATGCACTTACATTTCCCAGAATAGAGAGGAGACAGATGCAGGAGAAGAAATCAAAATTTCTGCCTGCTGCAGCTTTAATATGCTTGTTTTGATGGTGTTAATTTTATGTCAGTTAACTAATCCAAATTCAATGCATCATATTTAATAAGCTCAATCTAATAAGCTTAATCATAGTTGGTAAAGTAACTACTAGCTATTACTGCCAAATATATGTTGTGTGGTAAAAAGTACAGTATTTCCCCAGAAATGAATTGGAGTCATTGTATAAAGCCTCAAGAAAAGCATTAAGTAAATCAGATTTGACTAGTAAAAACACAACCTGCTTTACTTATTCAGAGAGTTCTTGAAACTTACCTGAGTAAAGATGAATGTCCAAAACCTACCGTTAGATTTAGATGTGTGTTGGAAACAAGTTGACCCTGTTCAGGCAACTTACTCCTGTGTGGATCCTTGTTGGTTCTCTACAGGACTGTAAATAAAGTATAATTTTAACCAAATGACTTCTTAAGTTAGGACTTTGGTATTGGATCGAAAATGAACCCAGGCTGGCAAAATGTTTGGGAAGATGAAGTGGTTTGTTTAATAATGTAATATTACAAAATAAATAAGATAATAAGAGTTGAAATCATCTAAAACATGATGTACTTTGAGCTGTCTTTTTATCATGAAAGTATATATTTAGAAAAACTAATATCTAGTATTTTCAGAGGTTGAATCTCGAGAAGCAAAGGACACAGTAGAGTGCAAATATATTCTATAACTATGAAATAAATATCATTTGCACAGTGTTGTGGCTATAAAATACTGACACCATTAGCTTTTAGACTGGTTTCCTACAAGCCTAGATGACACTGGTTCCTGGAAAAAATAAGAGCTTGATTTCAAGAAAGTTAAGAAACATTTCATAGTAATGCTTTGCAAAGAAATCATTTTGCGGGAAATGTACTCATTACGCCACAAGAATAAGGATGGAAAAATTTAAGGTGAAAAGTGTCACATATATCCAGAGAATTTCAGTAAACCATCTAAGTAATGATGTAGCAAATCACCTTTTTTGTGATAACATGGATGAGGGTTGGTGGTTAGATATCATCATGATTTTTTTTGCCAAAACATGTGTTATCTTTAGCAGCCTTTCCTGTTGAATAGTTTGGTACACTGAAATAAAGCAGAAATCAGGTGGCCTCGTGTTGACCTGAGCAGGAGTCAGGGGAATCTATTTCTAAGAATTTTTTGTTTGGTCTGAGCGTTCTGTGGTACTCAGAAGAGTCATGTACTATTTCAGCCTTCACCAGAGGAAGCCGGCAGGAGTACGCCTCGACCGACCCCAGCTTCACGATGAGGAGGAAGATGGAGCACTTGAGGGAGGAAATGGAGCAGATAGGACTCTTACGGCAGGTGGGACGCCTTGCAGCTTGCTTACGCCTATTAATCACCAAACATCCTGCCAGATCCTGCCTTTGTTCCAGTGTTTACTGTATTGAGTGACTAAGCAGCATGTCATTCAAATGTCCAGAGGATTGTGTGTCTTCTCACAGTGTTCCCATAACTGGTATTAGATTTTACTATATATCGCCTCTAAGCTGACTCTATTTTCCCTAAATGTACTTGCAGCCAACAATAGTTTCCACTCAAGCAAAGAGCTGTCCATTGAAAAATAACAACTTCCTATTAATGTTTGCAGTAGTTATGATTTGTAATTGTGCTAGTAGTAATTTTTTTAGCAGTTTCAGGCTCCAAGCAAAAATTAGTTTTATCATTTTGATAATTTAGTCAGCTGGAAGTTGGAAGAGAGGTAACAGTGATTGCAGTGAAGGTATCTCCAAAATCTTATAGCACTGGTAGGCAAATCTGGTCTACACAAAGTCGAAGTTTTATAAACGTCAAGTCAAGTCAGCATTACTCTGCCAAGGAACGTGACGGAGTCACTACTTGCACATTGTTTTTTGCATTGTACTTTGCAGGGTTTATTTTGCAAAGGTTCATTTAAATCCTGCATTGTTTTTATTCATATTTACTAGTTAGCAGTCGTCTTGTCTGAGACGACACATTACAGCCACCTGTTGGTAAGTGGTAAAGCCACCTGCACGCACATCGATCAGCCACAACTTTAAAACTAGCAGCCTAACATTGTGTTGGTCCCCAAGCTTGGTGCCTCCAGAAAGACTCTGACCTGTCTTGGCAAGGACACGGCTCCTTTGGGAGTGTCCTGACCCTGGGACGCTGGGAGTGGATCCTTTGGGTGGAGCCGCTGTGGATTTGGCGTGTTCCAGCGAATCCAATGATGCTCTTTTGAATTAAGCAAATGGAGTTAATGCCTCTGGCAGTTTTTCCTATTACTTGAGCCTCTCTTGAGTAGTTTTTGCTTTTGTGGCAGGTCACTTTGTCTTGCTGATGGGGAGTGGTGTGATGGAAGGGTGTATTTAGTCTGGAACAATGTACAGGTGGTTGGTGCGTGCCAAAGCAACATCTGCATGAATGCCAGGACCCAAGGCCTCCCAGCAGAACATTACATTGTAATGAGATCTCCATGGGATAGCTTTCCTGTACATACTTTATGTTGTCCAGTTATTGACAGCACCCTCTGCTGATGGCAATTGGCAACGTTTGAGGGAAAATGGGACCCGTTAATAGAAATTCTGACAAAACAGTAAGCAGCTGATTAGGATGCTACACTGACTGTGAAGGAGTAGCAGCATTATCATTGTTTTCTACAAGAAAAGCTAAAACAAATCATAAGTGGATGAGGGAGAATTGGCAGAATAACTAGATCAATTCATTTAGTTGTGGCATTTAGCCCTGTTCGCCTGTCTTCTACCTTAATGCTGAATCACAAGTATCTACTTGCAAGACGTCTCTGCAGAAACAGAGAAGAACCAAACGTTCAGCAGCAGGTTAGAGACTGTCAGACACGCCTAATGTGTGCGAGGCGTGCTTCATCCGCTTGGCAAGGTAACAAAAGAAAACAGAAGAGTGAAATGCACTTGAAAATAAGATTGTAAAGTGACCCGCATTGTCTAGAAGAATGAGGTCATGTAAAGTAACAGGCTGGGAGAGACCAAAAAGTGCTTTTGCTCTGTTAATGATGCACCTACGGCCCACATATGAGATCACTGAGTTAATGGCAGCGGCTACAAGCAGTCATCTCTTGTCACAGAAAAACAAGGCAAAAGGAAATAGGTAAAACTAATTACATTGTACTCAGTGTACCCGATTTGGGACAAACAGATATTATCACACTAAAGATGAATGTTCTGAGGCGTGTCGTATGTCACACCTGCATGCCGTTTCAGAGATGCCCTGATGTTTCAGACAGATGTGATAGTGTGAAAGAATGAGAACACCAAGTGAGAGGCTTTGGTGAAGTTGAAAAGCAACAACAGCAATAAAACGAAAGCAAGGCATGCACAGGCAATGCTGTCCATGCTGAGATGAATAGAGCAGACAATCCCTTTACTGTGTACACTGTGTAGGGAAACATGCTCATCTGGATCCACAGGCTGTTATACAGAATTATTATACTAGCCCACTGACAATTAACTCACTGAGATAGTTTCATCGCATTAAAGTAAAGCTCATCTTGATGGCTAGTAAACGAGAGTTTTTATTGAAAACAAACGATATAGGAATGGTTGATGAGAGTTATAGAAAGGACCTTTAAGAGAGCACAGTACTGCAGCATGTGGAGAGATTAAACAGATAAGGAGGCAGTCGCGTGAAAGCAGCTGACAATTTACACACTGATCTGGACTTCAGTGGAATCCAATTTTGCAGAAAATAAAATTTTGAAAATACTGTATAACTGTGGTATTGTGGTGATGGCATGGAAACAGCTATGAATCTGATGATCCTCAGAGTGTGTGACAGTGTGGAGAGCCTTGTACTGGTGAACAAGAGGACTTTTAAAAGCAGGACAAAGGATTTTTGCATGTTTCTTGCCGAGAAAGGAATCTGATAAGTGGCCCGTTCGCATTCAGAGAGGGGAACTTGTTAATTCCAAAGAACAAGTCACAGTCAGATGCCTTCCAGAGTCATTGCCTCAGGCATAGATTCACGGAAGAGTGAGTAAAAAAATAGGTGGAGTCCAGGGAAAAGAGAATAATTGTCTTGTGTTTACAGATGCCCTGAACAGACCCTCCATAATGTCATCGATTAGTTTCTTGAGCTTCAGCATTGAAGCTCAGTGCGGTGGCTCCAGACATCACCATCTTGGCAGTGCCTGACTCCTTTCAATTTATGGCTGATCCAAAAATAAGCATGGAAGTGGAGTGTGAATGGAGCTGAGGCGGGGGAAGTACAAATGTCAGCACCATGAGCTGTCCTGTGACAGCACACACCTGTCACTCAAAGTGGTCACGTCCTTAATTATGCACAACTTTTAGCCTTGATGCAATTTAAATGGGTACGTTACACAAAAATGTACCCCTCGTAAAGTGGTCACAAACAGGGATATTAGATATAGAGACCAAAACCATTATTGTTGTATTGTACATGTTTATTTCTGCTGTACAGTTGTTAACATGGGGGTCTATGGGGATTGACTCACTTTTGGAGCAGCCTCCAGTGGCCATTTGTGGAACTGCAGTTCTATAGCACTGCTGCCGGCTTTGACCAGCCCAGTCTGTAGAGCATAATGGTTTGGGGTTGCACCTGCTCATTATTCTGCTATAGAGGGGGAAAAACACTCTGGCATGTTTGTATTTATTTAAACCAGTCACAAGTGTCTTGGGGCTGCATGGTGGTCAGTGGTCAGCACTGTCACCTCACAGCTAGAAGACCCCTGGTTCGCCTCCCAGCATAGGCCTGAGATCTTTCTGTGTGGAGTTTGCAAGTTGTCCTTGTGTGGGTTTTCTCCAGGTACTCGGCTTCCTCCCACAGTCCAAAAACATGCTGAGGTTAATTGGTAACTCTAAATTGTCTGTAGGTGTGAATGTGAGCGTTATTGTTTGTCTCTATATGTACACCTGTGATAGACTGGTGACCTGTCCACTGGTGTCCCCTGCCTTCACCCTGAGTCAGCTGGGATAGACTCCAGCTCCCCCACGACCCTAATGAGGATTAAGCGGTGTATAGATAATGGATGGATGGATGGACAGTTGTCTTGGATGGAGTGAAGCGAAGGATGGCGCTTCAGTGTTCCCTCAAAATAGTGACGAGTGGAATTGTTTTAGTGGAAAATTTGCATGTGGGAAGATGAGTTCTGTCTTTAAAATAGATAATCTACCAAAGAAAAACTAGAAGGTCAGCCTTACTGCCTGATCCAAACTTTCAGCAGAACTTGAAATTTTTAGTGTTGTAGGTTGCTGCTTGGAGATTGTTCTTGTTTCTGTAGTAATATGGATTGTGGAAACAGTATCACACAGATAGTAGAAGCGGGGTACACAGATGCACTGTTATTAGAGGCCAGTACTTATAATCTCTGTCTGCTGAGTCAGACTATTTCTGTACTGGCTTCATTCTTCAGCCTCAAGGTATTGCTGCTGGTAAAATTGTGGGTGTGGGTGTGCATGGGCCTAAGACACATACTCATCTCCAAGTTATCCATCCATAAAGAACTCTTGTTTTTTCTGAAATGTTCACCAGAGGTACTTTAATGTGACTCTAAAACTTCGGCATTGCATTTCTTTGCAGGGTTCACAGACCTGATTGAGGAACTGAGGTGTCAGGAACCAGTCATCCGGCACTTGTCTCTCTTGAGTGTACATGTTAGTGTTATTTTGAAGGGGTGAGCTTGCACACTCTTAGGGGGCATACATTTCACATTATTTGGACGGTGGTGCCTTTTGATCAGTATTTTGCATTTTAAAAAAGGATTCAGGGCCATATCTTGCACCTCTCCTTGAAGTGTTTTTTTGTCTATTAGCTGTGTGTTCAAGTCAAAAGGGGTACTAGAGTCAACCTGAGTTTTGCCACTGTGCTGAAATAAAAATGGGGTAAAGGAGATGGTTGTGATCCTTTTTAAAGTTGGATGCTGTAGTTTGAATGCTCGGTGTTGTTATGGTTGGATACAATTGACTTCTTTCACAGGGAGTATACATCAGCTGTGTTGCGTGTCCATTGGCTAGTTTGAACATTATAATGCCTACTTGTCCATGTTGGCCTGACAGTTTGAATTTGAAGTTCATTCCTGCCAAGATCTGTTGACTGTGGAAACAGTTAAGCACTGTATTCACAATCAAGAGATCTCTCAGTCTCAGTAAACTCATTCTCATAGCTGATGAGAAATTGCTCTACTTTCTAGTCCCAGGAAGACATTCTGAATGGAAACTAAGGTTTAGTTCAAACAGAAACAGGCAGGTTTCAGACAAGAAACAGAAACACCATTAAGCAGCGCTGAGAGCAGAACAACCCCTTGTTTATTAACTTTATGAGGGGAAGAAAAAAAAGCATGTGATAATGTGCACAGAACAGCTCACAGTAGACTATTGACTTCAATAAAATTCTTCCCAAAGCCATTACAGACCGATATCTACAGCTGCTTTGAATTTATTGTGATAATCAGTGGTGGTTGTGCCCTGTTAGTGTATGTCCCAGCTTAGGCAAGAAGGCCTCATGTCTCACATAATATTCATGCTACTCACTGATTAAACCATGTATGCTTTCAAATAAACCAAGATTTCTTCATTAAACTCTCCCACAGAAATTTGGCTTTTAGTAGGTGTGCTCTGTTCAGTGCAGGGTAGTAATCTGCAAGATAGTAAAAAAAAAAAAAAATGTTGACCACATATCCTCAGGTGTACCAAGAGCTCATTTATTACATTTTACATTAAACAAAACACTAAATGTTTTTTCTGGAACGTCAAAATTATATTGGTTGTTGTGTAGACAGGAAATATTATCAGGAACACTTTATAAAACCACATAAATATTCCTAACAGATTTACTGCAGTGACATTATTTTGGTAATGTGCCCAAATATGACTAATTCCTACAGTGCAATGCAGGCCTAGACTCTCTCCTTAGCCTTCCAGCTGATTACACCCACATGTGCTTTATGCCCAAATTCACACTTTGTGCGCATAACCACAACATTAGGGCCTAATATAATAAAGACTATAAAAGCCCAGCATTGTGTGGGCTACAATTGTGTCACCAGAGCAGCTGTGGCCAGTCAGGGCATTGAAACACAACATCTGGGAGTGTCTTGGTGGATGGGTCAACACGTTGGGCTCTTTGTCATGATCCGTGAGCTGTGCATGGGCAGTTTTTGCAGCACGTTGTCCTGCTGGGGGAGGCTGCTGCTGTTGAGGAGTGCCATTGCCATGAATGGTGGTCTGCTGTTTCACATCCACGTCAACACCCAGACTCAAGATACCCCAGTAGAATATTGCACAGTAAAAAGTTGATTAATGTTACTGACTTCATTTCACTTGTCTGCATTTTTTTTAAGGTTTTTTATTTCCTTTTTTGTCTTCATTAGATGAGGACAGTGAAGAAGACAATAAATATGAGAAAGAGCAGGGGAAGACATGCAGTAAAGGTCTGTGTTGTGGCTGATCAGTGGTGTATGTACTGCCTCAGAAAATAAAATGTGTGTCTCAGTGGGGCCTTCATGGTAAATTAAGAACAGAAGAGTGTCTGGAGAGGAGGGAGAACCCACCGGTAATATTTCATCGAAAACAAATAAATCAAACTCCTTTTTCAACCAAGCTATATGTGACAGTGATGACATGAGGCGACTGTTAATGTGATTTTCAGAACATCGAGTCCAGACTGAAGGTGCTGCTTCCAGACGATGTTGGAGCTGCTCTCATGGACGGAGTCGTTCTTTGCCATTTAGCCAATCACATTTGTCCTCGGTCTGTCGCCAGCATCCATGTACCATCACCTGCAGTGGTAAGCACACTGAACCTTCAAAAAGGGTCTTTTATATTTTAAGTTCTCACTGTGTGATCCTGAATGAACTTTTTATCATTATTGTTGTTATATATGTTGTTGTTTACATAATCTACTTCCTCTTCCAGTTGTGATTTTGTTTCTTCTCATTTTACTTTGATTAACTAACGTGATCGATATTCTGGCCTCTAGCCAAAGCTTAGCATGGCAAAATGCCGCAGGAACGTTGAGAACTTCTTGGATGCCTGTAAGAAGCTGGGTGTACCGCAGGTAAATACAATCAAATTTGCCATTCATGCATTATATGCTGTCAAATCAAACACAGTTTTCCACAGTGCTAAAATGTATGATCTTCCAATTAAACATTTATTTTCCTGGGTAACACTTACCTGACAAATAGTTATTCAACCAGGTAATGCTGACAGAAAGCCACCACTGTCTTCTTTGCTGAGTGAAACTGATGAAACCCATCTCTCTGCTAACTCAGGACCAGCTCTGTCTGCCACATCACATCCTTGAAGAGCGTGGTCTGGTGAAGGTGGGCGTAACCGTCCAGGCTCTGCTGGATCTGCCCACATCCAAGTCCACGCAGCTGTCGGCTGTTTGACACGAGCCTGAATGTTGCGTCCGAACTGCAGTCATCCAGCACACCTCTGTTTCTAGCCCAAACCTGCACCACATCACCAGGGACCAGAGAGCCCCTCGGGGCGAGGACCCAGTGGCTTTTGGGCTTGTTGGAGTCTGCTTCTGCCTGACTGAAACAGGAGACAGGGGGGTGAAATGCCTCTGTCTTCTAATATGATGTCAGCCACGCCCTCTTCTGCTCCATCGCATTTTCTCTTGCATCCTGTTCCTTGTTACTGGGGTCATCCTGTATCTGTGTGGACTTGAGCTGTGACAGTGAGTTTCCTGAGCTGCTCAGTTAACATTTGCTCACAGACATGACAGTGGGTCTATAAGAAGACCTGCACAAATGTATCAACAGTGATTATTGAGTCTGCAAGTGCCAGAACAGATAACTTTTCCATGCTGATGTTGGACACATTGGCAGTGAGGAGATGACAGACGCATAACTCACTTTTTCACTAAAGAGGACTGAGCTGCCTCGCAGCCACAAACTACTGAGTGACCTCATTGATTTCTTACACTTGAGTTTCTTTTTTGTGGAATTTATTTTTGCCACAAAAAAAAGGACTTTTGGAATTTATTAGTGTTTGTTTTTTTACACACTTCATCAGGTCCTTACTTTATTTACTTTTGCGCAGCCAAGCCTGATTCATGGGTATTTATTTGCTATGTACTGCTGCTGAGCAACTGCATCTCCACTGCTTTTTTCAGAAAAAATGCAAGCAAGGATTGGATTTGGTGTTATCTTTTGGGAAATCATGCTACAGTAGACGTTCTGCCTGTTTTACCGAAACTCTGGTGTGGCTTTAAAATCTTTAAACCACTGTACAAATCATGTGTAACTCTATAGCAAAGTTCTTTCTCAGTACAAACCCGCATGCACCATTGATCACTGTGATAACGTGCTTGGCTGTTGCCAAAAGCAGAACATCTTCTTTTGTAGCATTTTTTTTCCTGTTCACATGCAAGTTTTTCTCGTTTTTGTTTTTGTAGTATTCTGTATATTAACTTTTCTAAAAGTTTTATACTTTCTCCCCAGTCGTTGCCAATTATCACTGGCCATTTTTGTGGAGTTCACAGCATAGATTTGCTGTGAACTGTTGTACTTAAAGCAGTGAGGATTTTATCGCTTTGCATAACCTCTGATGAAATGTGTTTATACTGTATGTGTTTGTGAGTGGAGGTGTGAGTGACGGGCCTCTGGAGCAGAAACGTGTTCAGTGCTGCCAAGAGGCAAACCTTCCTCACATGGCCTTATCCTACCGCCATGCCACCCTGCTGTAAGTGGTCTCTGATATACTTCATTTTTTCAGGGAAATTATATTATTTATGTATTTATTTAATAGTTTTATTTGTACATGTTGTTTCTTTGTGTGTCTCAGCACAGACATTTTGATCTCTTGTATGTTTTTTGGCTGGGCTATACAGTTCAATGCAGCAGCTCTGAGAGTTCAATGCACTGTAACTTGAGAAGACACATGCAAACACATAAAGAAAGTAGCTCTGCAAATTTCACAATAAAGGTCCAGCAGTTCAGAAACGTGCTGCAAATAGCACCCAGTACAAGAGAGATGTTTTCGAAGGGAAAAAAAACAAATGGAAAATTTACATATTGTCCAACACGTCTGACAGAAAGCAGACACATGCATTACAGTGCCTCTAAAACGTGTTCATCCCTCGTGGAAGTTTTTCCCTTTTATTGCTTTTGAGCACCGATAATTAAGTAATTCTTGCTGTTCACTTGATGCCTGTGAAACTTGACAGAGCTTAAGGAGTTTTGCAAAGAAGAATGTGGTAAAATTTTAGTGTCCAGATGTGCTGAGCGGAGTGACACCTACCAAGGGGGTGAATACATGTATAACAGCCTATCTTACATTTTGCATTTTTATTTAATTGGCATTCATTTGTAGAAATCTATTTTCACTTTGACATGAAAAAGTGTTTTTTTTTTTGTCAATTCTTGTCATTAAAGCCAAATTATATTGACCAGTATTCAGTGATGGAAAAGGACAACTTTCAAGGGGGATAAAAATGTTTCATAGGCAGCGCAGGTGAATTAAAACACATTGGTGACAGCCATCATGCATTCCCTCAGGCAGGTGTGGTGTGCCATTCATTTTAATATTAGGTCTCCAACATGTACTTGTGGTTTGATTCACCGACTCTGGCATGACAGTAATTTGACTGGAAATTAAAGTTAAGTATCTCTTTGGTTAATTCTAAATATAAGTATTCTAATTAAACTATGAATTAAAAGTGACAGCAAAGGCGATGCCGGCCAAATGATCTCTGTTTCTGTGCTTTCATGGTTTGTAGCGATATTTCCTTGTTGCTAAGCATGTCACGCAGCAGAAAACAGATCCAAACTGTGCTGATTTGTGGACAATATCTAATTTGCAGTCCACATCATTTTTATGCGTAGGATGGAGATGATGCACATGAAACTGAGGTATGTCATGCTCCATTTTCCAGACTGTACTGTATTTGAAAATGCATCTGTGAAGAAAAGCTGCTTCATGACCTGCATCGACTTCTGTCAGTGACTTGCTGATACGACATCAATTAAACGGCTTCTGATGGCCCAGGCTTTGCTACTTCAGCTGTGGCTGCTGAAGGCTGACACAAATTCCCATTTTTACAAACTACACACAGTGTTTCGAGCAGATTTTGGTGCCAAGGGAGGAGCTAGCAAAGCAACATGCAAAATCTTTAGTAGCCAAAACATCCAAGGACAACCGTACTTTGATGACCATTTCAACACCTTGAAAGTCATCAGACATCATTATGACGTGGCATATTGTGCCTTAAAGGGGAGTTATCTTTTGTTTTTTTCTCTTATTATTTCACAAGTTTCACCTGTATTTTTTTTTTCTTTTAATACATGAATTGAGCTTTTATCTAATTACTTCCCTGTACAGGATGCTTTAGATTGTTTAGCAAAAACAGCTTCTTTGTTGATGAGCTGATTCACTACATTGAGTTAGCTGAAGTGGACTGGTCACTGTTAAAAAACCCATAGTCTGTTGGCTTGTATTTGAGGCTTGATTCACCCACTCTGGTGCTAAATTTACCCATTTACTATTACTGGTTAGATGTTCCGATTAGGATGCTCTTCAAGAGAAACTCTGCTTCCTCTGAATGGGCTGTATTTACTGACTTTGTGCCGTCATATTCCAAAGAAAAGATGCCACAGAGATACAAGACAATTCAGAGCTTCCAGTTTATCAGATCTTATGTGTGCAATATACACAGCTCACCACAGAGACTCAGGTCACAGCCTTTTCTTATGCAGACAAAACCCGTGGATATCAATGAATGACTGTACTAATCTGATCTGTTTTTCTGGCTACATGCAGTCATAGCCTCTAGAAATACCACTGCATTGTGTTCTGCTGCTGCAGACAGGTCATCTTTTATGGTCCTGGCTGCCTTTTATTTATCAAAGAAGCAGCTTTTTAGAAGATCGACACATTTCAAGAGAAATGTTCAACAGTGGGCTACATCATAAAACATCAAATGTTTGTATTCAAGGCATTTATCACCATGTGAGATTCATTTATTCTGCGACACTATACATCTAAAATCTGAAAACAAACACCCAACTTGTAGCACACTGTCCTGTGTTAGCATTACAGAGCCTGGATGGGCTTATCTGAACCACAGAAGTCACAGGCTTCAGCACTGATGGTAGCATTGTACCTTCTCATGATCTTCATCGGTGTATATTTACAGATTTCGAAGAAAGAAAGTGACCTGACACCTGAACCCAATTCTAGCATGCTGTGTTCAATTTTGGGGGCTTAAATAATTCTTGTTAAAAGTCGAACATAGTTGAAAATGTCTGGCCACAACTTACTGTATGTAAACACTCGTGTTTTTGAAACTAAAGACAGTTAGTTTATGATTTAGAGTAATTGGAAAGGAAAGCTGAAAAGAACCTGGGGCAGTTTTGGAACTGAATTTGAATGCATTGTTACGATTCTGGCGCTGTATGCACAATATTAGTATTTTGTGGCTTCGTCATCATTCATGATGTTGTTTTGGTTGTGGTTTTCCATGGGATTAATGATCTTCCATTAAAGGTGAATCAAAGAACAAACAGGTTTTAAATTTTCCCTCCCGAAGAAAGAGGTCAAACCATCCAAACCACCTTCTACTAAAGCTGGAATGAATGTGTACCTACATGTAACTGGTGTTATCCCCATAAAAGATACAATAGATGCAATGACTTCATCTGTTGAAAATAATAAGTGTCTGGAACAGAGGCATTTAATCACTGTGCAGTTAGTCCAACTGCTAGACATGACTTACCTCTTGTGTATTTTCTTGTGCACACACTGTACGTCTGGGTGTGTCAGAACTCCCCACTGTTTCAGTCCAAGTAAACAGAATAGCTTTATTACTGATGTTCATTCATTGTAATTACCGTTGGCATCTACACTATCAATAAATCACTCCTCTGCCGGCACATTCAATCTGTTATTTAAGTGTTAAAAAAACAGTTAGTGTTTTTGTTGTACAGACTTACGATATACAACAGAAGTGCACTTAAAGGTCAAGTGATTCAACCTTATATACAAGTCTTGATACAAGTCGAACAGTAAGGTATTTGTTTGTATGTAAAATTAAAAATGAGCAGATTAGGTTTACTCTATTTAAAATACAGGCCCCATAGTGTAGGAACTTCATGCAATGAAAGTCAATCCACCTTTTATTACTGAGATTTTTTGATTTATTCTTTTATGTCCACCGGTAATTTTGATGACAAACACAAACCTACATGCATGGAGGATCTAACTTTCAAATTTCCAGAGATATGTTCTTTTCATTCTCCAGAAACAATTTGTGCTTACTGCTTATTGCTGCAGAGGTTGTGTTGTGTTGCATCTTTTCTCTTTGAAGTACCTTCAGGGCGTTCTGTTGGATTCAAACAAAGTGACATACTTGGCCAGCTGACAGTTTTTCTTCTTTAGAAAGCCTCTTGGGATTTTGATACCTGTGCTTTGGTACATCTGCAGACACTCATGGAGCCATCTATAAACGTCATCTCCCCTTTTGCACTCCATGTCATCACACTTACACTTTTGTGCTTCCTGTTAGGACAATGCACTCATTGTAGTAGTAAACATAAATGTTCCGAAACCTCATCTGGCCAAAGAATGTGCTCCAAAACTCACTAGACTTCTCTTCATGTTCCTTAGCAATATTTCATTTTGCTGTTTTGTACCAAGCAGCAAGGTTTTTTTAATGGTATTCATCGAAAAACACAATAAGCATCATCCTTTACACTGCCTAAGCTGTCATAGAAACTCTTGATTTTCAAGTGTGAAGCACTTTTCCATCTCTGAAAACAGAGCTAGATTGTACAAGTAGTGCACTGTCAGTGGCGTCATTTTAGGACAGCCAATGCAGCTCTTACTAGTGGTACTATTACTTGTTCAAAAACGGCTGATTTCTGCTACAACTGTATTTTGATTTTTAGTTCAGTAATTCCTCTATGTCCATCTCCATTATTGTGTAGTCTGACTGTAATTTTTTTAGGTCCTTTGGCAGTCTTTTGACATGTGGCGCCGTGATGCAGACATGCTGATAGACATGGCTCATACGTCCTAAGTTGAGAAAGTTCAGGTGTTACCAGATCAGTTAGTAATCATGTTAATGCACAGGTGTATTCACATTTTGTTGTTTTGTGATCACAGGTTTTCTAACTTGGGTGTGTTCACTTTTGTTGCACTGATTTTTTATTTTGGGGCCTGTATTTTCAATATGGTGTCTCTACTGGATTTGGTTTTGATTCTTTATAAGAGTTCAAACTCTTCTTGTCAACTTGAAATAATTCAGTTATTGATACAATTTTGAATTGTTTGACATTTAATTGATATTGTACTTTTTCTGTATGCTGAACTTCTAAGTGTGGGGCTCCAACTCCTTGCTTTGATGTCTATGTGAGGTACCACCTTAGTAGAAGAAGTGTGCAGTTTGCTTTGATTCAAACAAAGGAAATCACAACAGCCCTGATCTCTGTTGTCTGTGCAATGTAACTATGTCATCAACACACTGATGCCTTATTCTTGTTTTACGTGCAAACACTACTGAATGCCATGCCCTTTCTTTTATTAGTTGTACTGAAAATGAACCAAGTGCCAAATCACGAATTCATTACTTCAAGGGTATCGTTTCATCGCAGCAATGAGTATCTGAGTAGAATATCATGCTGGTGCCACTGTCTGACAACTGCAGACACAATGAATCACCTAGATGCACTTGCAAAATAGATGGTCTGTGTACTTATTTTCCTCCAGCCAGATGTCTGTTTGTCTGTTGGTATAATTTTTACTAGGTGGCACAAACATTCCTCCTGTTTATACAGGATGAGAAGAAATCTTGCAACAGTGGTTTCTGAGGTACAGCTGAAGATAAAGTTTTGCTGGCTGTAGTCATACAAATCAACTGTGTACCTTCAAAATATCCAGTAATTTTAATGGGGAATGTCCTCATTGTGCTTCCACATACAGTACAATATCTTTTTGGTGAGAGGACAGTACCACAAAGGGAAAATGTCACACTAAAAAGACCAAAATGAAGAAATACACATGATATTTTCAATCTTTTCTAACTTTGGCCGACCTTAAGGAGATATTTTCAAAGAGAACAAAGACTGTCTATTCTCTATTACTTCTGAAGGCCACTCAACAAGACATTTCTTCTTGGCCAGCATGGACTGGAGGAATGATTGTAGTGACTGGATGTGCATGTGAGGACTGTTCAAATGCAGAGCTGATAAAAGATGAGCTAATTCTTTGAAACTGTTTGCTCTGTTCGGAAGAGGTGAACATCGCATAGTCTGCAAAACTGCTATTTGTCAAACTTACAGGTGTCTGTTCTTTTTAAATATGATTTGTGAACGTAATGTTTTACCTCAAGAACAGTTCTGTTAAGTTCTTCACTATTTGGTACTTCTGTTGTTAAGATATGATTAATAAATAGAGGATTTCATAGAGGATTCTGTATGTTTTGAGGCCTGGGAACAAGTTTGTATGTTTCTGAGGGAGGGCAATGTACAAAATGGTGTTTTGTTTTTTTTATATAAATTTCCCTTTACAGCACATTTATGAACAGTCTGAAATGCTTGCAATATGGAGAAGTCAAATTGGCATATCATTTTCTACAAATAGTGGTGCTGATCTATATTTCATTAATGCTCATGTGATCAATCTGTTGCATTTATTACATCAGTACCTGTTATTGGTTCACATGTCCTTATTAGATTGTGCTTGTTATGATTTAACATCCTGTCGCTGTCATTTCATCGAGACAAAACAGTGAAACAGTGAGTCATGTCCAACTACTACACTGCCGAGAAAATCCAAGCTCATGTATATACGCTTTTTGTATTTTGAAACTAGTCTAATGCATGTAAGACTACAGAATGACCGAAGCTGAACTTCTGTACATATCATCTGTATAAATTCCAGGGTTTTCTTAAGAAACAAACATGGTGAATATAAAATAAAGTCAAACTCTTTGCAGCGCAGGCTGTGTTGTCTTTCCCTAAAGCAATATCTGCTAATTATACACTGATTCATTGTGTCAGTGCACCAACTTGTAATTAGTTACTTTCACGGAACTCCAGTTTTCTGAGACTCTCTGCTGCCAAGTCCTTACTAGCTTGTTGACAAATGTCTCCCACTCTGGGCCCTTTTCTGGTTCTGCATCTTTAAACTCTTTCTTTTCCTTCTTCCACTTTTATGTTGAACTTTCCCTAGAACTCAGTCTGTTTTATGATTTAAAAAAATTGCCAGAAATATTCTGCTGTATTTCCCCAGAAGATCAACAGATATCATTCCAACAGACTGTTGATAATTACCCATGAAGTTCTTCATACATCATTATTATTATTATTATTATTATTATTATTATTATTATTATTACTATTATTTCTAGTAATATTTTGCATCTTTGTAGATTATGGGCTGCAGTTACAGACATGGATGAACAATAGTTTATAACTGTCTTTGAAATCTGAGTGCGTAATGCCAATTTGAGGTTATTACTGCATGCAGTTTTATGGGAGACTGATGCAACTAAGCTATTTTTGTTGTTTGATCAATGGGAGATCTTATGCACACACAGTAATTCTCTGCCTGTTGAAGGTCGTCTCTGCAGTACTATAATGGGTTGAAGCCTGACCCCCTGATTAAAGTAGCTGGACTGCATATACAGTACTTTACTGATTCCATTTGGTTTACTGAAGGTACTTTGACACATCTAAAAAGTATGCTTAGGAGTGTCATCCTTTGGAACTTGAACAGAAAGACACACAAGCACACACTTGCTAAATGTCCTGTGTTGTTACAGGCACTTTTTCCTTGGAAAATTGAGTTTGTCACCAGCTCTCAGTATTTACATGGAACCTATTTTTAGATTTCTTTTATGTATTTTCGCTGTCTTCTCTATTTTCTTTCTGTTTCTTTTTCTCTTACAGACGACTTCTGTCTCTCTGTAGGTCTTTTCTAAACTATAGAACAGCAAAAGACATTCAAATGATGAAACTCTATATGATATTTTATTTAAGGGGTATCTGTGTACATTTTGATTTGACCAAGAAAAAATGTCTGGATCTCTGAATAGTTTTGTATTGACTGAACAAGTTTGTAACCAGGAGCTGTGAGATGACCGTGTTGAAGGTAGAGCACTTAACTTTTCTGATTCTCCAGATGTGCGAGGCTCAGGGGACATGCTGCTGATGCTGATGGCGCCATTAGTGGAGCTGTAAGGACAATATGCAAACTGTGTGAGTGATTCAAATGTTGCAGGTATTTTATTGTGATCCTTGACCAGTCTCTCGCAGTACCTTATCATGATGGAGTTAGTGCTACAGGATGGCGTTTGTGGAGGCTTGAAACTGGTGACTTCTGCACTGGTGTGAAGGTGGTGGTCTTGAGGCATGAGGGGACAACAGCTTGAGGATGTTTGCTCGTTTATCCAAATATTTCCTCAGAACTCAAACTACAGCTCTCTGTGGGTGTGCCTTGTTTAAGGTTCTGCAGTCTCACCGCTGTATTTCAGTTCTTGAGGTCTTCTTGGGACATCGGTCACATCTACACCTACCCTCCGCAGAGTTTTTCTGATGTGTTTTTTTTTTCATTTTGGTGAGATTTTTTTCTCTAATGAGCGACTGAACTCTTATCTGGCCCGTCCCTTTGCAATTATTGAGCTCTTTCTTCTTAATGATGTTCCATCTGATGTCCCTCTTTGTTTCATTCTTGTTTTTTGGCCTTTTAATGGCAAAGGCTCAGAAGCAAGCCTAGCTCTGTCATACCTAAACTAATGAAGAAACTAAACACGCCTGAGTGGTCACTAGCTCCTCTGAAGCTAAATGTCCCAAACATTATGGTGCCCTGAAATAATGGTACTATAAAAAGAGGTGAGATTTTTCTGTGTCTATAAATATTCTTAAAGATGGAGCCTGTATTTCTGGAGAAAGATTTTAAATTAGCATTTTCCGTGTCCACAAATGCCATCCAGCAGACCACTAGGAGATATCTGCACAGCCTGACAAAAACTATACTGGATACTTATAATAGCGTACCTCAAATTTAACTTAAATCTGAAGTATGCAACTGTTTGATTGCAAATTTAAAACTGCAGAACACAGAGGAACAAATAAAGGAACATTATGTCTTTGTACCAGACTTTATGGAGATACAAGATGACAATAAATTGAGTTTAAAGAGTTCCTAAAAATATCAGTTAAATTATTGTTTATATGTGGAAAGCTTTTCTCCAAAGTCGATTCCTCTGCATTCTCATCCTCTGCCTCATCATCGTGAGAACTTTTTCCCTTTATGTTTTGTTGACTTTTCTGTGGTCCTATATGTTTTTTTGAGACAGCTCACTCCTTTTTATCCTCTGGGCTTCTTCTCCCTGTCTGTCCTGTCACCCACCAGGTGTTTTTTTCTGGCTTGTTTTCAAGTGGTTCCTTCAGTGTTTCCAGCCTCCTGGCAGGCTTCCTAAGCTGCTCTAGACTTTTGATGTAGACAACACTTGCATGACTGATTCTATTGTTGTGATTGATGTGTGGCTCTTGAACTAACCTGTCATGACAGGTTAATTCCTACCCAGGTCTGTTTGATTTTTACTTATTAACAACCATAAGAAACTATATCTGCCATGTCTACATATGTTTGTAACTGAACAGTGGCACATTTATAATGCAAATATGGAATCAAAATTGTGGTGGTTATTTTTATAGGTGATCACCACCCAATGCTTCTGTATCACCACAGAAGACACTATTACTTGTGCTGTTGAAATCGTACACACGATTGTGTGATTGTAGCATGCTCATCATTTTATAATCATAAATCTAGCTACGTCAAGTCACTGTTATTTAGACAGCATATTAAAAACAACAGCTGTTGAGCCAAAATGCTTTCCAGTGAGAAAATAAGATTGCCGTTACAAATGTGGCATAGATTTATTTTTTTTTAATTAATGGTTAAAGTATGACAAAAAAAAAATATATATAAAATACAATTTTAATTGACTAATACAAATTTTAAGGCTAATTAAGCCCGACCCTATTGTCAGTTATGGTGATAAACATGGCTAAATTGCAGTGCTGTAACAGAACAACTCCCTTTTCACAGGAAGAGACCTCTGGCAGAACCAGGCTCAGGGAGGGCAGCCATCAGCTTCACCCTGCTGGGGAGAGAGAAGGGTAGCAGAGAGAAAAGACAACAAACAGGAAAACTGAGATATCAGACAGACTGGTGGGACAAGTAGCTGCAAATCAGACTCATGTAGCTCCCAAGCCAGAAATACCTACAGGGAATTAGCATGAAACTTTAACAGGAATTTGAAATTGCGATAGACCAGAATTAGATGTGGCTCAGGAGACTGTTCCAGATCCTGGGTGTGATTACACTAAGAGTCCTGTCTTATTTGGTTTGAATGTGGGACCGAGAGGAGTAACTGTGAGGCCGACCTAAGTGGCCTTGAGGTAGAAAAAACATATTGTTATGTTATTATGGAGCTAAACCATTAACAGCTTCCAGTGTAAATAAGCCTGAATCAGCGGATGTGGTGTCTATTCTTTGTACCAGTTCAGAGGCTGTCAGCTGCATTCTGTAGTCAGCTAAGGTTGCACTGAGTCAACCCCATACTCAGCAGGTTGTCGAGCTAACAAAAACATGGAGAACAGTTTCCAGGCAATTGTCGGATTAAAATCAGCCCCAGTTTGGCAAGGGTTCTGAAAAAAAAATAAAACAATGTCATCACTAAGTTAACGCTAAGCCTCTTAACAACAAGCAGCAATCTTGTTGAGTCATAACTCAAACTGCTGAGTCGAAACCACAAGGAGGCTGGCTGCAGGCTTGATTTACTTGGTTTTAAAGTCTTAAGTAAGTAAGTGGGCTGAATCTAAACTACAAGTTAAACCACAGCATTTTAAACAGGTTGTGAAGATCCAATCTAAGAACCCTGAAATTGTCTTCACATTAAACCATCTTGTGTTTCGTAATCAGTGTGCTGACATGAATCATTATTGTGCTTGTTACTGAGCCTTTCTTTGATAAAGGCTGCTTAGCGTCTCAGGATTTTTTCTAATGAAGTTAATATTTAATTTGGTGATGCATATAAAACTGTTGTCATCTTTGCTTTATGTTTCAATATGAAGAACATCATTCGATGGTATCAAGTTGATTTGACCAACTGAGCTGAATTCTTCTCCCTAGACAGTAATCAGGTGTTTCAGAATTTTACCACCCAGTATAACAAACATTGATAAAAGGGTGATTGACTGATTGCTTAGTGACTCCAAGCTTTCTTGTAAATGACGCCACACATGTTAAGATTTGCCTTGGAGCAGTTTTATACCATTTCAGGGAAGACTCCTGGTGATAGACTATGTACAGTATATACACTAGTGTAAAAACTCTTTGGACACTAGATGTTATTTATGATGCAGTACCAGTGATTTGGAATTGGGAATACCAGGGAATGCAATATAAGGAAGGCATCTGAATGGTCCCAGATTCATTTAGCAGAATGACAAAGCACAGGCTACAGCAAGAGTCATAAAGAATATCCTCAGCGACAAGAAGAACAAGAAGTCCTGCAACAGATGTTGAAGCCCTGATCTCAACATCATTAAACCAGTGGGATTACATGAAGAGACACTGAGGCAAACCAAATCTACCTGTGTACCCACAAGTTCTCTGAATTGCTGAGGTCTCTTGAAAAATTGTATCTGAGTGTACCTATGGAGAGTTGGTGCCGTTTCAGAACCAAAGGCTGATCACATGTGGAAAGTAGTGATGTGTTGCCACGGAGATATCAGTTCCTTGTTTGTTCTGTGATTGTTTATCAGGATGTATTGCAGTTGTCTGGGGAAGGGGGCCACATTCCACTTTACCAGGAGCTGACTAATAGACCCAACACCTGACAGCTGTCCTGCTGAAGCACACATTTGTATGTAATACTTCCTGCCACAGGGGAATCACAAAGACCACAGTACAAGAGAAGTGAACTTCTCACCCTGGGCAATGTGTGGGTAAATAGAGTACATCAGAAGAGCTGCTTCTAACTGTTCCACAGCACCACGGGTGGATGGTTTGTGCTTTTACAGTGTCAGCTCTAAAGGTTTGGAATAGCCTTCCTTTTTGAATTAAATTTCCTCCTCTGTTGGTCATTTTTAAGAAAAATACCAAGATGAACATGCTTTTTGGTGGCTTTTGATTACTCTCAGTGGTTTTAATAAGTTAAAATTGTATATGCATTTTTATTTTAGAATGTGATCTTTCCAGTTATTATCCTATTGCTCTTATAATTGTATTATTTTCTAATAATCGATTTTACAAATTTTATCCTGTTTACTGTGTTCCCAGATTGAAGTTGTTGATCTGTAATTTTTTATTAAAAGTGAATTTTGGTTTGGTTTAAATTTAACAGATTTTAATAGTTTAAACATTGTAAAGATACACTGAATTAACATTGAATTATGGTTTAACATTTACAATGAATGCTGTGAATGAATTTTGCAAAAAGAGCAAATTGGGTGAGACCATATCAGGAGAGAGTTACGGGGTGTCATAAATTTTTAGTTGAACACCTGTGAACGATTAATTGTGATGTCTTTCTATGTGCAAATTTTCTCAAGGCATTTGTGTAATAATGGAAACTTTTAAAAGTCACCTTTGGACAAATTTGGACGACAACGCAGAAGGAGAGTCTAGCGATTCCCCCCTTGTAAGGAATGTTCCATATTTGAAACCTAACGGTCGACATCAGCCGCCTTCTGGACGTCGTCAAAAGTTAAGACATATTTTTAAACATATTTTAATTCATGCCTGTTGTAGAACATGTACAGCTCTTTGATAAACGTGGATTGTTTTAATGCGTGCTGTATAAATACACTTAATTTGGTTACTAAGAACAGTCCAGCAACTAGCTAAGAAGCTTCTTCAGTGACCTCCTGTGGCCGAACGTTTAAAATCATGACGACACGCCTTGGTCAGACATCAATAAATCTCGTTGAAAAGATTCTGGCGCCAGACTTTTTTTTTTTTTTTTATTACACAAATGTACGACAAATCAGATGATTATTGCACTGTGTAACAAAGAGGCAGTAGTGCGTACACATTTAAGGAGGATTTCGGTGGAATTTTTATTCATTCGGAAATAACAGGACAAGATGCAACAAGAAATAACAAGTGCAAGAGTAAATGAAGTGGGTTGCATTGGTTTGCTCCTCCCAGCCTCCGTGCGCCACATTAATACTAATAATAACGCCAGAGCAGTTGCCCTGTGGATGCGGGACTATTACTCACCGATTCCCCTCAGTGACATTTCCTTGTTTCACACAGAAGCGGAGCTACAAATTGGCCAGTCCACCCACACAGCGCCAGTGTAACAGACTCCGTCTGAACCTGCTGCAGGAGGAAAGCTACTCTCTCATACCTTATTTCGTAAGTCTTTGTTTGTCCCTATTTTATTTGATTATATTTGTATCACTTAAACATTAAGATCTTCAATTAAACGAATTTGAGAAGAGGTAATACGACAGAATACCTACATTTGTGTTGTTTTGCCTTTATAAAAAAAAAACCAGCAAACATCGTTTTTAATGTTTGATTATATTTTTATCATTTAAGCATTAAGATCTTCAATTAAACGAATTTGAGAAGAGGTAATACGACAGAATACCTACATTTGTATTGTTTTGCCTTTTTAAAAAAACAGCAAACATCGTTTTTAATGTTTTTTTTTTCTCTGTTTAGTTTTTCAGTCCTGATACAGAACAACAATGGTCATTAAATGCTGGGTGACTCATCTGATGCTGCTCTTAATAACCTGGAAGGAAAGCCGGAACTGCAATGGACTTACAGGTTGGTCCAGTTTAGTTTTTCCTCAGTTTTACTTGTGGATGTGAATGAATTAAAACCCAGTCAATGTTTAATGAGCTACAAAGAAATCGAACACAAAGGCTGCACTGTATTCTATATTTGTATCTTATTCTACATTTGTATATTATCTGTATTTGCCTGCAGGGAATGGATGGTTTCCAGTATAACTGAGACTTTGTACCTGGAGTTTTCAAATAAAAAGATAGTCATTATTGCACTAATTTAGTCTTTGCATTTACATTCATATTAAAAACGTTCCTGCAATAGGCACAATCTGTATAAATATCCGTTTCATTTGCAGTGGATCCACCTGAGAACCTTACAGTAGTAGACCCTGGTCATTTTGGACATCTGGAGATCTCATGGAGTCCCCCAGGCAGCCTGATCAACATGACAAACTGCTCAACACTGTATCACCTGGAATACTTCAACACATACAGGAACAGCTGGAGTGTGAGTGTTCACCATTTTAAATGTTTAAATTTGACATGGAGACACATAACTTGTCTAACCTCCTGCTATAATGATCATTGTATTATAAGCATGATCAGCTGTGCTATTGAGGCAACTAATATGTGCAATTAATATGTGCAAAATGGTGTTTTTGTCTCTATAATTAAATTTATGCAACTACAAAAGTAGACAAACAGGCTATTTAAAGGGCTGTAAAATTTGGCAAGGTGTTTAGGTTGGATTGGGTTTGGAATGTGTGTGTGTGAAACCTGCTTGACTTCATACAGCGCTAATTAAATGTTCAGATCAATACAAAACAAGGCCGTATATAATGTAATAATAATCTTAAACTTTTCAAACTAGATCATTAGAGTCGTAGAGACTGTAGTAGATTTCTTAATTGATCTGTTTGGCAGTATTTGTTTTTTAATTGCGAATATGTTATGGATTTTATATTTGAAAAGAGGCAAACAATGGAGGAGGGAAGAACATTAAAGAAAGAAAGGAAACAGGCAAAAAAAAAGAAAGCACAGGTAACAGTAATGACATTACTACTTTTGGAATTATTGAAATAGCAGTAAGTGTTTATTTCCAGTTTATATGTTTGATGAAGAACATACTAAATACAGTTTATAATATAAGGCTGAGTATGCAGGATTGAAATCAAATTTTTACATGGTAATACTTCAAACTGATGCTGGTGTCTTACTCAGTAAGGAGTAATTTTATATGACAGTTACTGTGTAGTGACTAAGGCAGTGATCACAGCTGTGCCTTCAGAGATGACTGATGCTATGACTGTGACTATGATGATTAAGACATAGATCACAGCTACACATGATCAAAGCTCCTAAACAGTCTCAGATTTTGTTAGAGGACTGAATGAGAACAACTACCAGCTTTGGATAAAAGCATACAGAGCATCGGTTTTCCCAGCAAATTCCTATAAGCATCTGTGTTGTTTGCTGGAACAAAGTGAAAATCCAGAAAATGTGAATTTTAAGATGTGACAACAGGTGTGTATTTCTTGACTGACAGGCTGCCAGGATGAGTATAAGGAGCTACAGTGTTCAGTTTGATCTGATGAAAGACATTAAAGTTAGAGTGTCCACTATACTGGATGGACCCTGCACCAACAACACAATGATCCAGAGCACAAACTACGCTGAACTGATTCAGAAACCTACCAGCACAGGTCAGTCCTCAGGGTCGTTTTGTGAATGACAAAAACATCTAAACGAGATATGAGTAAGCTCTAAGACAATTTCAAAAGCATATGAACTTATACTGATTGATTTTATTCACCTACATTTAGGAGTCGTGGATACTGAAGTCCAGGATTTTATCTGTCTGTTCCACAACATGGAGTACCTGGAATGCAAGTGGAGAAGAAACCCAAAGACACCAGCCAACTCAAAGCATAATCTATATTTCTGGTATGCTTTCAACAGGCACCTTTTAGCTACTTTGGTCCTGAACAAAATGGCTTCAGTACTGTTACTTTGGCAAGGATATTTATTTTTAAAATAGATTGTAATGAATTTGCCTCCTTTAACTACAGCCACCTGCAAGTCATAATGTCACTGGCTCCAAATACCTGTTAAAGTTAATGACACTCCCATAAGTCTCAGCTGTACTCTGTGTTTAGTGATCGTTAGCATATTGGCATCCTACCACATTGAACTCAGATGGTGAATGCTATGCATGATAAACAGTAACATTGACAGTGTTGTAGGATGGCAGCCAGTACCAAATCAAAAACAAACTTTGAGACTAACAGAGCTTCTCATGTGGCTGTGGACTTTTAAATAACTACGTCTGATTTAACAAGCAATTCAGGAGAAGAGAAGGAAAACAATTCTCTTACATCTCACATATCTAATCCAAAGAACTGACAGAATCAACTGCACCTGAAGGCCCGGGCAAATTCCTGGGAAAAGCATTGTGCGAAAATGTATCAGCAGTTCTTTCACTGATGCTTGTTGCTCATCACAGCTCATCAGCTGTCTTGTAAAACTGTGGTGTGGTTACACGCATAGTTCACTGACACTTTTATATAAAAGTTTGCTGCAGGACATAGAGGGTGCAATTAAGATGTCAACTGTAATGAATCAGACAAGCAAAGTGTTTGAAATTTAGCCCAGTGATGTTTGATATTATTAAGCTTTACACCTGCTGGACTTGGTTTTTATGTTAGTTACAGTTGTGATTTCAGTTGAGTCTTTTTCTGCAAAAAAAATATTTTTGTTTATAAAATTAAATTATATTTGTATTTTTAAGGTTTGAACACCACAAACTAATAGACCACTGACTCTTGCAAAATTGATATTATAGTTAACATAGAGTGTATCATTTTAAACCTTTTAGTGTTAGCCATGTCTTATCTGGTCCATCTCTTCTTCAGGCATAAAAAACTGGGTCAGGCAGTGGAATGTCCGACATACATCATGTCTGGCGGAGACAGAAGCGGCTGCAACTTCACAGAGACCTCTCTCCCTAAATTCACTGATATCAACTTCTGTGTAAATGGCTCCTCTCCTAAAGGGCCCCTGAAACCAACATTCTTCTCCCTGCAAATCCAAAACCATGGTACATATATCTTTGCCTTCTCAAGCAGTACAATGTTAAAATGCACAGTGACCACAAAATAGTTCTTACTCCCATATTTCAATTCCATATTTGCATCATTACTTGCAACACTGTAATGTTCCCAAGATCAGAAATGTCTTTTTTCCTCTCGTCATCCTGTCACTCACTGCAATTTGTTCTTCCTTCATGCAGTGAAGCCTGCAATCGCAAACAAGCTGCATCTGCAAGCAGGCACAGACATGGAGCTGCAGCTACAGTGGGAGCATCCTGTTGGGAGGGTTCCTGGACACTGCCTGGAATGGGAAGTGGAACACAGTCAAGAAGGAAAAACACCACCGGTATGGTTTATCAGTTACTGTTTTTGTTGCCAGACTCACTCTACCACCTACAGCCTTCTACTAGAGATTCTACTAGAGATTCTGCAACCTTTATTTGATTTGAATGGGCTAAAGGAGATGCAGAAGTGATGAGAGCATAGCAGGGCCCACTGTAGAAAACAGGATTGATATTTTGCCTTCACTGACTCCTCGAACGCTCAGCATATTCAGGATAACTTTTCGTTATCTGACTTTACTAAACCTAACAACACTATCACACTAAGCAGTCACACAAAGCTGCTTCTTACAAGACAAACTATAATCTGAATATTAGGAATTATATAAAATAATACAGGCTAAAATTAGCTAAGTTAGGAATGAACGCTGTCAAAAATTGCCAACTGTGAGTGTGTAAGCAATTTATTTTTAACAATATCACTGTCCCATCATTAGGACACAAGTAGATCTGACTGTAATTGAGTATTTCATTGAACTAATGTGTTACTGAGATATATTCCTAAAGCATGGAAGACAGTTTTAGCCTTATTCTTTCAGCTTCATGCCATGCAAATCTTAGAAGGTCAACAAATACAAGTCTTTGGTACTTTAATCTGTCTGTTTTATTATTCTGCTTTAAGGGCAATAGAACAATAGAACTCCTTTGAAATTGCTTGCAGGCAGTAGTAAAAAACTAAATTAATAAAAGAAGGCTGAAGTTCTCTCCAATGAGAATTAACCTATATCTCTCATATCTACAGGACCCATAAAACATATTCACTCCCTTTGAAAGTTTTCCCCTTTTATGACTTTTCAACATTGAATCATGGTCATTATACTTTAACTGTCTGAGCAGTTTTGCAACAAAGGATGAAGTAAAATTGCGGTGTCCAGATGTGCAAAGCTGATTGAGCCGTATCCCTGTAAGCTACAAATGCATGTTATACTTGCTGCTAAAGGTGCAGCTGCTGAATACTGCCTTAAAGGAGACATATACTTACACTAATAAGCAATCACCTGTTTTGCATTTTAGACTTTTAATTAATTGACATTACTTTGAAAGTGAAAAGACAGGCTAGGGGAGGATTAAATACTTTTTGTAGGCATTGTTTGCCTGTTAGGGAAAGAAAAGAATTCACATGGTTTCTCAAAACTCTTCCCTTCCTCATAGACTCTGTCTGGTCATCAAACTCCACTTTTTATGTGTTGATCTGCTATCTTGAACACAACCTGCTCCAGACCATGGCGATGTATCCCTTTAAGAAGTCAACCACCATCACAACCCTGAAAACCTTTGTTAAAACCAGAAAACCAGAGTTAAAAACAGCTGCCTGATGCTGTTAGAAAAAGAGATAGTCATAGCAGTGGGTCATATTACCACCAAAACACTGAGCTAAAAGAGACTAAAATGTTCTGTAGAGCCATGTCATAATTCCCTTTAATAAACCCCTTTTACATAAAGAGCCATCTCATTCACTCCTTCTGTAGAAAACAACATTGATTAATGCAGCTTTACAGGAATTAGGCTGTTAACTCTGTATAATTTCTGTATGTATTTTTATTATTACCAGACAAAGAGTGTCACCAGACAGACCAGCCTGATTCTAACCTCTGTCCACAACTCTGAGAGAAACTGCTTCAGGGTTCGATCCAAACTCAGCAAGTATTGTGCAGACAAAAGCTTTTGGAGTGACTGGAGTCAACCAATATGCAACCAAGGTAATCATGTTTGCCTTTCATACAAAATTGCTATATTTGTAGTTTTCATGCCTCTTTGTGATAAAAGTTGTTTACGAGCTTCCAGGAAAACCCTAAAATAGCATCTCTACTTATACATTCAGCGAAAAGGCTTTGGAAAATATGTAAGAGTTTATAAATGCTCAGTTATCCTCTAATACTCTCCAACTTGCTGTCTTCATCTGGGTCCCCGTCAGTTGTTTTTGTTCCATTCTGAATTTCTGGTTAAATGAATTTATGTATCGCAGGCAGAAAGTTTAAAAAACAAGTCTTAGAGTTTTTATAAACTAGTGGGTTTAATTTCCTGAGACAGTGTCCCCAGTGAGTAACGCATTCACAAACTAAGCTGCAAAGCATTTCCTTTGTTTAAAGTCACACCAACAAGTCGTCAGTAACTTTGTGGATTCCCACCTGGAAGACCCTGATGTCATCATCAACTATAGTAGTAAGTCTTAATTATATTGTTTATTAAAGACATATGAATTATGAATTCAGACATTTTTAGGGTATTGGAGAATATAAATTGCATATGTGCTGTTCTTATGTAAACTTTAACTTCGGTTTGTGCTGCTCCACAGTATTTTCAGAGCTAACAAGCGTTATGTTTAATGAAGGAGCAATTTAAGTCAACATGTTTTACAGAGATTCAAAAGTGCATCAATATCATCAATTAATAATCTCATTCTAATGTGTAACGTATTTAAATAACTGATTTATGTGTCAGAATAAGAAATGAAAGGCTAACAGACATTGTAACCATTTTACAAAACAAAACATAACCAAACAAAATGTATAATGTGGACTAGTTTTCTGATCTGTTCCCTTTTTTAAATTTTGTACAGCCATCAATGCTGCTGTGGGTCAGACCCTCTGGAGGAATCGCTGAAGGATCATCTTCTGGCTTCACAGGCTGTGGCGACATGCTAAACAAAATGAAGAATAAAAGACATTTTGGGATCTGAATCTATGCTAAAATACTTCAAATCTTTAATATTTGAGTTTGTGTTGAGCAATCAGTTGACTTAGATTGCTAGATTTTTGCATTTTTAAGTACATTTCGCACGGATGTCCCATAATATCCCCTCTTGAGAGGAATCACTTTTCACCAAACCTTAAGCTACACCGTAGTTTTTGAAGGTTCATGTTGCAAATGTAAAAATGCAGCTACCACTAAATGTATAGTTAGTTAAGTTATTTGAGGTAGTGCAGTGACTGAATCACAGGAGAAAATCCTAACTATATTTTATGTCTACACACTATCCTTGTGTCTACACCTCTGGATGAAGATTGGTCACTGCAGTGCACAGTGATGTGAGTGTTTACTTAATGTGGCATTTTGATTACGGGGCATTTTTTGTCATTTTAGGTCCAAATCTGTACTTTGAAGGTACTGACTTCACAGGACAATAGTTAATTTTTTTCTTAGGATGTAGGAGTGCTGGTTGATTTCCTTAACTGTAAGCAAACTCTAATAAAACTGCCGTAGTTCCACATGATTGACTGTGTACACGACAGTCTATGGATACGTGAAGGCAACAGCATTTTTACACAGTGCAGGTGGACAACCAGGAGCCTAAGAGTTCATTTTGGGCCCCTGCAAGTTAAATAGTCATTGTCAAAGACTGTTTCATCCACAATACATTAGATAATCCTGTCTTCACTTCTTTGGGTGGATGTTTTCATGTTTAAAGGATAACTTCTTGCCACATCACTTGCCACTTTGTCCAAACTTTGTATTTTTAAGAATGTTTGTTTTTACGGCTGCTGATGAAGTGTCTCTGTCTTCAGGTTAACCAGTGAAATGTGTTGTAATGTTACATTGAAACGTCATAATGTTTTCACAAAATAAATTTTTATGTCAAACTGTAGTGTTATTGAAATCCAAATGGTTGGTCCAGCCAGTGACTGCATCCGACTTAGACATTGTCACCCCATTAAATGGACTGTTATCAGTGCATATGATTCCCATACACAGTACAGTACACTCAGTAGATGAAATATTATCCTTTAAATATAACAATTATACTATTAAAATAGTGTTGATTTTCCAACTGATCATTGCAAAATCATTTTTTATTCTCCCAATACCACTTTGTATTCTATAGATGATACTACAGACAATTTCTCAAAATTACACTGCATTTTTGCCAACATCCAGACCTCCTCTATCAATTTTTATAAACTATAAATACAGTAAAAACACATTTGATGAGAGTACCACTGTCTATAAATATAATAAAAAGAGCATTAAGTACTTAGCAGCTGGAATTGAGTCCTACAGAGCTTATATTTAGAGTTCAAACCCTTAAAATATCAATCTGGATTGTGAAACATCCCACTTATACTGCTCCTACTGACGTTAAAGCACCTGGTTAAGTTCAAGTTTTCAACAACATGTCACTGGATCACCAGATATTACAACTTTAGTCTCAATAAAAGTTTCACCTCTTAAAGAGAACAGACTGATTTCCAGCACTACATACCTCAGAGACTTCAATAAACTTTGTCCTCTGAGAAACTTTCATGTTGTGCTTGCTGATACTTGAAATGACATTTGTGACTGTTTTAATTCGTGCAAATTGACTGCTTTGCTTGACTGAATTGCTTGGCTGCTTTGATGTGTGCTTGGTCTTTTAACAAAACCTATTAAATGAAGAACCATTAAATCAAAGCTTAAGTAAATGGAGCTTAGCTGTAATCTGTTTTGTGTTTGATGTGTGTCTCCACATTTGAGATTTAGTGTTATGTCTTTTTTAATTGTGCAGAGCAGCCAGCAAATTTTTGGATGGTGATGCATTCACTTACACCAGTACACATGAAAAAGGACTACAATACTGATGTTCTGACTTTTAGCCCTTAAACTACATCAGTGTATACGTCTGCACTGAGTGAACAATCTGCAGCCCTGTATATCTTTAGTCTGCTTAATTTTTGGGTAGTACAAGAGGAATGTTTTTGATCTATAAGAGGTCAAGATATAGATGATTCTGCAGTGTTTTGGTGATTTATTATCAATTATGTAGATTTTATTTGACTTCTCTTTGTAAAATATATTGATAGGTGCTTTTGGGTGATGTGATATGTGAAAGCAACTAAAAAAATAATCAGACTTTGTTTGTGTTTGTGTTAGAAAAGAAGGAGATCGCACCTGAACCACAACTAAGCGTGGCACCAGTCTATGTAGGTATTGCTGCTGCCATCATTGCCGTGCTGGTTCTGTCTCTGTGTGTGGGGGCAGCGCTCAAAGTGTGAGTACATACACATGCACTAACAGTGAAAAGTTTGGACACACCTTATTTAATCCTTTTTCTTTATTTTCATGGCTATTTACAGTGTAGATTCTCACTGAAGGCATCAAAACTATGAACACATACAGAATTATGTAGTAAACAAAAAAATGTGAAATAAGTCAAAACATGTTTTAGATTTCAAACTTCAAAATAGCCACCTTTTGCTTTGATTACAGCTTTGCACACTCTTGGCATTCTCTGGATGAGCTTTATGAGGTAGTCACCTGAAATGGTTTTCACTTCACAGGTGTGTCTTGTCAAGGTTAATTTGTGGAATTTCTTGCCTTCTTAATGGGGTTGGGACCATCAGTTGTGTTGTGCAGAAGTCAGATTGGTACAGAGTTGACAGCCCTATCTGACAACTGTTAGAATCCATATTATGGCAAGAACCAATAAGCTAAGTAAAGAGAAATGACAGCCCAACATTACCTTAAAAACTGAAGGTCAGTCAGTCTGGAAAATTGCAAAAACTCTGAATGTATCCCCAAGTGCAGTTGCAAAAACCATCAAGCGCTACGACGAAGCTAGCTCACATGAGGACCGCCCCAGGAAAGGAAGCCCTGACCTCCACAGTCACCTGACCTAAACCAATCGAGATGGTTTGGGATGTCAATGTCAATGACAGATTTATTTATACAGCACTTTTATAGGCCTATGGCCAACCAAAGTGCTTTACGGTAAAATAAATCATGAACAATACGAGAACAATAAAAGCAAAACAATAAAACAGTAAAATAAACAGATAAAAGATCCGTTAAAGGTGACTGCTCAGCCAAAGGCCAGGGTGAACAAGTGGGTCTTAAGATGAGTTTTAAAAATGGAGAGGCTATTCGCAGACCGCACAGAGAGGGGCAATGCGTTCCATAGCGTGGAAGCCACAACTGCAATGAGATGAGATGGACCACAGAGTGAAGGCAAAAGGACCGACAAGTGCTCAGCATCTCTGGGAACTCCTTCAAGATGGTTGGAAAACCATTTCAGGTGACTACCTCATGAAGCTCATGGAGAAAATGCCAAGAGTGTGCAAAGCAGTAATGAAAGCAAAAAGCGGCTACTTTGAAAAATCTAAAATCTAAAACAAGTTTTGACTTATTTCACACTTTTTTGTTTACTACATAATTCCATATGTGTTCATTCATAGTTTTGATGCCTTCAGTGAGAATCTACGATGTAAATAGTCATGAAAATAAAGAAAAAACACTAAATGAGAAGGTGTGTCCAAACTTTTGACTGGTAGTCTACACATATACAATGTAATGAGCAAACACACACAGATACACAATGAACTGACTCCAAAATGTCCTTCTGTTGTAGGAAGAAATCAAGACGAGAGAAGAGACCGAACTCTCTGCTCGCCACCCTGTTTGCCAAACATGTCACTGTTACAGCCGGAGACGCCTAAAAAGGCAAGTAAACCTTTATGGCTCTCAGAGAGTGCTCCTATGTTACTGTTGCACTCCTCCTCCCTCAGTGTTCAGGGTCTATGGTTGCAGTCAGAGAGATTACAGCCACTGCTAACACATTACTGAATATATTCCATGTTCGACTGAAGGTCACAGTGTGTTATTCTAACTTACTGCATTTGCCTTTTCTATTTACTATTTTATACAAATTCGTGAATTTACATAAACTGTTTCAACCATGTCGTGTTGAGCTGGAAATGTTACTGAGAAAAGTCACTCGTTTCAGGACCTTTCTGTTGGTTGTTTACCTTTACAGGCTGATTCAGTCAACAGGGTACACTTTGCAGATGTTACAGTTACTTATTCTTTGGGAATTTGTTTTTGAAGTTTCACAGTTTGCCAGATATCTTGCCAGTTGATTCGTCAACATGGGTCTATTTTATTGTGAGACGTAAACATTTTTTATTGAAATTTGTTTTATGGTTTATTGTGTTTTTCTATTTTATTGTTTACTAGGTGGCTCAAGTCTTGCCAGTCAGCTCAGACAATAAAACAGGTTTGCCTGTTAGTGCACAAAATGCAGGGTTAAAACATGTGCTAGAGTTTTGCATCTTTACTAAGCACTTACAGCCAGTGAAGTTTTCAATCATCTAAAGAGTTCCAAATGTAAATGAATGATTCAGTCTAAATGTGTGTCTCAGGTGTTTTGAATGCCACAAGTGCTTGCCAGTTTTTGCTTCTTTTTAGTTTTTTGTTTTGGGGTTACCATAACCATTTTTGTGCAGCACATACAAAAAGTCCTGAATGCATTCAACATTACACTGGAAGTACTTCATGCTCCCTTTGACTTTTGTATGTTTTGTTGTAATAAATGGTAGAGTTGGTCCAATATTGCGTGTTGTGTTTTTTTATGAGCTCTGAACAACATAAAAAGCATCTTTGTGTTTTGGCTGTTTTAAATTACTATCATCTGTTCCTAATAATTTTTAAACAATACACTGCCCATCCACAAAAAAGTCACGCACTCTAATATTTTGTTGGACCACCTTTAGCTTTGAGTATGGCCCTTATTCATTGTGGCATCGTTTCGATGAACTTCTGCAATGTCACAGCATTTATTTCTGTCCAGAGTTGCATTCATTTTCCACCAAGATCTTAAATTGATGATGGGAGAGTCGGACCGCTATGTAGTCTTCTCCAGCACATCCCAAAGATTCTCAGTGGGGCTGAGTTCTGGATTCTGTGGAGGCTGATCAATATGTGAAAATGACGTCTCATGCTCCCTGATCCACTCATTCACAATGTGAGCCCCATGAATCCTGGCATCGTCATCTTGGAATATGCTTGTGCCATCAGTTGAGAAATACGCCATTGATGGAAAGACCTGGTCATTCAGTGTATTCAGGTAGTCAGCTGATCTCATTCTTTGGGAACATAACGTTGCTGAACGAGACCAACCCCAGATCATAACCCTAACCCCCACAGGCTGGTAGGAACTAGCCATGATGAGTGCATCACTTCATCTGCCTCTCTTCTTACCCTGATGCCCCCATCACTCTGGAACAGCGTAAATCTGGACATCAGACCACATGACCAACCACATTTGTTCCTCAAAGATGATGGTTCACCACTATCCTTCCAGATTTTAAACATGCATTGGGCGGTTCTTAACCTGATTTTAGTAGTTTCAGAAATCTCCTTAGTTGCTTTCTTTGATGCAGGTCAACAATTTAAACCTTCTGATACAGACTAACTCCCTTTCTACAACCACAGGATATGTCTTCTGACACGGTTGTTTAAGAAATGAGAAGCTCCTCATTGCATCAGCGAGGGTCAGCTGAAACATTCATCACTGCAGTAATTATCCAATGGAAGGCTCTTACCTATTTGCTTAGTTAGTTTTTTTTTTTTTTTAGCCAGGCAGTGTATTTCATGTACTACAATGTCAGCTTTTACAAAAGAAGATTGCATTCTCGCAGCAGTTAGGACTACTTGTGTTTTCTGTTCCTGTTTGTGGTCTTTAGGATCTGAGAAGCACGTTTTATAATAATCAGCCTTTCTTTACTGAATTCAAATTATTTCTCAGTAAGAGTTAAGGGATTTTATAACTGTCACCTGCTGTTGCGGAAACACAATGCAAGAAGAAAAATTCACAGGTGAGAATCAACAGTGTCGTTTTAAGTTACTATAACCAATTTTGTGCAACACATACAAAAATTCTTGCATCACATTCAACATCACACTGTAATTAAAGTTACACTATGCTTTATTGTACTAAGTGGTGGAGTTAGTCCAATATCGCCTGTTGTGTTTTTAATGAGCTCTGTGCAACATAAGAAAAAGTGCCAAAATGCACTTTTTATTGGTATCCGTCTGTTCCTAATAACTTTGAAATAACACTGAAATCAAGATATTATCAGTAACTTATTTTCTAAAGGAATATGTCACATGTGACTTTGTGTTTGCATGTCTTTAAGGTCTGTTTGTGTTTTCTGTTGCTATTTGTAGTTTTTAGGGTCTAGGAAGCAATACAACATTTAATGTTTTATAATAATCAGCCGGTTGTTTTAAGACGTCACTGACTTCAAATTATTTGTCATTAAGGGTTCAGGGATTTTATAACTGCCTCCTGCTGTTTTGGAAAAATAATGCAAGAAGAAATGTCCACAGGCCGTAATAAAAACAGTTTAATTTCAAATGCTTCCGTTTACAGGCTGATGTGAAGGGAAATTCAGAAGAAAGGAGGCTTTGGATGTTTTATTAAGGGCAAACTGTGCAATTTTTGTTTTTACAAAATGCAGTTTTGTATCAGTCAGGTACCAGAATTGTACGTATAGGTACAGTGGAGGAAAACATGACAAAAGGAAACAGAAGAACAACATTTTAGAGGATGGAAGAGTATATTTTTTGCCAACAAAATGGAGGATTGGTTAAAATAGTCCTAACACTGTTCTTAATCTGTAATTAAAAGCTAATAAGCCATATCTTACAGCCTAAATACTTTTATATTGTTAATAGAGACACACTTATTTTAACTGTGTAATCAAAAATACAGATTGTAGTTCCATCATTAGTGAACTATGTCATGTGTACAAAAACATTTTGTTTCATTTTGCTCCATTTCAAATAAGTGTCTTCCCTAAAGCACAATAAACTTTAACATTAAAAAGTATTAAAAGACAGCTTTTTAACAAATACTAAGTTCATAGAAGAAAAGAGCAGCAGAGTGTAATTCAGGGCAAAGGGAGGGACCACAGCTGAAACTGATAATATTGGCTGAACTTGTTGAATTCCTCGCTTAGTTGAAAGCTGTCTCTCCCAGGAACCTCAAAAGACAAAACAATGGGCAAATAATAAAAGATTGCTTGGCTCAGTGGATTAAATGCTGGCTTATGGTTCTTTTTGTTTTTCTTCTGTTTTTGACAGAAGTAAACATTTGGAGGTAATGAACTCCTTAAAATGAACAGGGTTGAGTGAAAATAAAAACAGGCCTTTCATAATTGAAATCACTTGATCTATCAGCTTTATCTGTCATAACATATTTGTGTAGCCAAGCACATAGAATAATAATAGTTAAAGCTACAAGCAGCATTGAATGGGTCCTCACACAATCTCACACGCTGGGAGGTGGTGCATGTCGAGGTGTGGTGTACGCCGGGGTGTGACACAAAACGTGGAGACGTAGCCGACCTATTTCAAGGATTATCTCACCAAGGTTGCAGCAACAGTACGGAGCAGGTTTTCAGAGTTACATTGTGTTTCATAAGGAGGCAAAATGAAACTAACAAGTTTAAAAAAAGAAACAGACAAAACAGCTCAAATTGGTATTTTAAAAAAATAGATTGAAGCCACTGCAAAGATGCTGAAGTATACTGGAAACCAGTTTAAATAAGCTGCAACATAGTGGAAGCCAATATAAAGAGAAAATATCAAACATAGTGGGAGCCAGTAAAGAGAGACTAAAATATACTGGGAGGAAGTGTAAAGAGGCTTTAACATACTGGGAACCAAGACAAAGAGGCAGAAATAAGTGAAAGCCAGTATAAAACCATGAAAGAATAATGAATATGAATGTTGGCAACTGGCTAAGAACAGTACATCAAAGTGTAAAACATGTGATCTGATGTTGCCACCAGACGGTGCTATGACTGAATGTATATTTTGATATGGATGTCATCAGGGCAGGACTCTGATCAATCATGTAAAGTTTGGGGCAGATTGTAGCATATTCAGGGGAGTTACACAACACTTCCTCTTTCATGGTGAAGCATCAAAGTTCAGGGGGCTGCTATGGTCACGCCCTTTGAGTTTTGCTGATGATTCTGACAAGTTTTCATCCTTAAGGCATGTTGTATATATTAAATAATATGAGGTCTTTTCGAGTTACCCCTTGTGAGGAATTAACCATTGAAAATGAGCAAAAACACCCAAAATCTGACACTAAATTTAAAATGGTGGACTTCCAGCTGGATTTAGGGTATAGGTCCAAGAGGCTTTTTTGTTCAACCTGATGTGCTGCATATGAGTTTCAAATTTGGTAGATGTCGGTGAAACGTGCTGCCTGTAGTAGATGTTGCAAATGTTGCAGGGGGCGCTATGGAGCCATTTTATCACACACATTCATAATTCCCAAAAAATCAAAAATATTTTGCGAATTTCGATGTGTGTGCACATTTTCAGGAGTTTTTGAGCATATTTAGGCCCTCAAAAATGCCCTTTCTCAATTGTATATATAATATTTAGAAGAATATTGCTGTGAAATCCACAATGTGTTACAAATTACTGTCTGGGTGGGTTTAGTTAATTATTCATGAGTGGGGGGTTTCTGTAGCGAAGTGTAGACGCCTGCTGGACCACGTGAGAAACACTACCTTCTCCTGAACGCAGCTATGACAAAAGAAATGGTTAAGGAGGACCAAGGCTGAGCTAAACAACATGTCCATTCTTAGGGAGAAAGTGAAGATAGAAGTGGGATACCATTACCTCAGAGTCCTCCACAAAAGATTGAAGTGGAAATGCAACACACAGGCAGGACGGTACAGAGCATCTCTTCATCTCATGCACAGTGTGTACAGATCTGTCCTCAATCTGGTGTGTCTTGTGCAATAGGCAGATTAAGGCACTGTATGGCATTGAGGCAAAAATTAGCCTCATGTTCTTATTAAGCCATACAAACATGTTCCCAAACCAGTACTTCTACACTATAGTTATATGTCAGTTAACTTGAAACAATCTCAAATTAGTCTGAAGACATGCCCCATAATGTTAAATTAATTATTAAAACTGGTCTTCAGAGATAATGCTACTGTTTAGATGGTATGCAGAACATTCATAAATAAAATATGTTTTTAGTATTTTCAGTGGATTGTCTTGTGAGATCTTGTGGATTCAGTGATTGTGTAACATTTTCCATAGTTGTTTCTGTCACATACGAAGATGATTAAGTGACTCTGGCACTGTGTCTTGTTCACAGGATCTCTCAGTACCTGTATATGGGGGTATTTGACTGAGGTTCACATGAGCTCTACTAAACATTTCCAGTCATGTCTAAGGAAGTTCTTATGAAGGTACTTTTCTACTGCATACCCCCTCACCTTAGCACACAGTTTACACTATTTTGTTGACACTTCGCACACGTATGTCTCCAAAACTAATTCACATATAGCACAAGTGTAAATTAAATATTGTATTACAGGATACTATTTTTCATGTTGGGAAAGTAACCATCTGGCATCAGGCTGACCGCAGCTTTTGGTCTTTGATCCAACATTCATTGACACCAACAAGGTCACTCAGGCAGCTGACAGCTTCCCACACTGCCTTGTTCCTACCAGACTGTCCATGTGCATGTGTCCGTGTCCCTTGTTTACTTAACTGGCTCAGTGGCAATATTTAGTTTCATACTTGCATGGAAGCTGCACACACAATTTGAATAGCTGCTGCACATCTCATCCAAACGCTACATGACAAAATAGAGGATAATGGACAGCATCCAGAGCCTTGAATTATTCTGAAAAGAGGCACATAAAATATCACTTTACTGTTGTAATCACACCAGGTTTTCCCATCCTCAGAGCTCAGTGCAGCAGTATGTGGGTTTAATGGGATCGAGGGGGCTGCGGGTGGTAGCAGAGCGATAGCGGAGGAGCAGTGAGTGACTTTTTTTTGGGTTAATATGTAATTTTGGTGGAGCCAATCTTGGTAGAGGAATGGTAGGAGGGTAATGTATAGCCCAGGTGTTGCCTTTCAGTCCATTTATCTGCCTTTGCTAGTCTGCTGACCCTCGTCTGCAGGGACCTCCACATGCAGAGGATCACAGGGACCTCATTCAGGTTTGTAGTTTAGAATTTTGGGGGATTTTCTGTACATCTGTGCACAGTTGTGTCTGTAAAATAATCATTTTCTTCCACAGGTCCCACAGTGTCAGAGCTGGTGTTTGTCTCTGTCCCCCGGGCTCAGTAACTGGAATCTGTCCCTGCAGAGTGAAAGTGTGCAGGGCCTGGCTGGTTACTGCACCCAGGGGCCAGAATACTCTCCACAGGCCGGATACAATCCAATTCACACAAACTAATGTGACAAAATGTTCTGTCTGTCTTCAGGGCTTGAGTGGAGGATTTTTCTCGCTTTGGTTTTGCCAGATACTGCTGACATACAGAAACAGTTGTGCTGCCTCTTCTGCAGATGTGGAAAAACGTGTCCAAAGTATTCAGAGATGAGATCGTGTATGTAGCAGCAGCTGCAGAATGAACTCAGCTGTGCAGTCACAAATAAAACTGACAAGTCAAGTAAATGCGTTTTTAATATTCCACTTAAAATGTAGCTTCACTGAAAGTCATTACCACCAATCTGTGTTGTAGTTGCAGGTCAGTTCTGGCGCTTTTCTTGGGCATGTCTGTATCAAGACAATCTTAAATGCAGATGCCAATCTCTCGTTTTCCCGCATATCTGAACAAAAACAAACGTTAAACTGAAAGGTTGGATTTTGTTTATTTTTTCTGCTCCACTTGGTTCATCTTTAACAAGAAAACAAAATGCATCAAGACTGATTTTGTTTCAACATCTTGATTTGAACATGCCACTGCTTGAATATCACCCTTCAGCTGAGATAAAGAAATTAAAACTAAAATTTGTCAGGGTGAAAAGTTTCCCCCTGACAGCACCTCAGTCTGACCACTAGGTGGAGGAAGATGACAGAGTTAACATTGTGGGTGTGGTTAAATGTAAAGCCCATAGAAGTAAACAGAGTGGAATTCAGCAACTGGCCCTTAGATTTACCAAAAAAAAAACATGAACAATGTTTTTGCTGAGGCCTTTTATTTTGGTGCATGTACTTCTTTAGGCAGCAGCGTGACATGCAGCAGAAGTACTAAGTGCGTGGGTGAAGTGCTGAGCATGAAGACCCACTGGCATTTCGACTTTTGACCTTTGAAACACACCAAAACCAGTGATTTCATATTTTAAAAGCCTCATCTGCGGAATAAAAGCAAAGAGAACTTGCTCTGTGAAATAAATGTGCATAATATGTGGAGCAACTGAACTAACGTGGGTGTGCATGTGTTGTTTTTTAAATACTCTCATGGATTTTTAAAATAACCTGAGTAAATGATCCACTTGTTAAAACATCCCACTGTCAGTTTTGTTTTTCACTTTGTCTTTTCCACCAATATGACACTGCATTTTATGTGTGTGTGGGACACTTAACAGGATCACATCTGTGTCGTGTTTTGGAAGTATAACGTGTGCCCTCTCTGTCCTGTCATGTAACCACCTCACCTTTAACTCATGAGGCACATTTCAAAGATTCCACGGAACTATTATAAGACATCCCGGATGTTCCAGCTCACGCTTAAAAAACACCACACGGCACAATTCACAGGAGCCGAGTATCAGGTTTACACGCTGCAATACTTTGCGTCCTTTCCCCTCAGGAGCTGTTGGTTCTGGTGTAAATACTGCTCACAGCTGGGGAGTTTTCACACTGCTGCAGCTGTGAACAATGTTTATCCCTTTCTGTAGATTCTCCAACCAGCTGCTGCAGTTTGAACCCTGTGGAGTAAAGAAAGTGTGAAGGGGAAACTTCACCATGCTGCTCAAGTGTGGCAACGCCTTCTGCATTTTCTGCAGGGGAATGATATAGAACAGGGGTAGCCAACACTGTGCCCGCGGGCGCCTGGTTGCCCGCAGAGACCATGTGAGTTGCCCGCAACACATGTTCTAAAAATAACACTAGTCACCATGAAATTCCTTATAAAAAATTGTAGTTGCTGTTCTTTTTATATAAAAAAATACTTACATTAATGCAGATTTCAAATTACAGTATTTATGATAATTTAAAAAAAAAAAAAAAAAAAAAATGTCTTCGGTGTAAATGAACTTTCACCTTGCCCGAGTCAAAGTTCACTGCGCATGTCCAACCACCACGTCACTGCTGAAGCGTCCGGGCGCAGACACTTTGGGAAGCCAGATGTGGTTTTTACCCCCAAAACATGGCAGAAAAGCGAAAGAGAAAACACTATTTTGACGACGACTGGGAGGAAGAGTTCTTTTTCACGACAGTGAAGGATAAAAGTATGTGTCCTATTTGCGGGGCGACTATTGCGTCGGCAAAGCGGCACAATATGGAGAGACTCTACTTTAGCCGCTACGAAGCTTCCATGCTAACTAGCCACCTGGTAGCGCACATGGACTGTATGCACTATGGACAGGAAAAGCCCTGGACTTAAAGGCAGCTTTGGCATCTGCTACGCGACGAAAAGTTTCTTCGTGGAGAAAAATGTACCATTAAGAAAAGCTTGTTTAGTGATGACTGACGGGGCTCCTCCATGACGGGTCAGCATGCAGGCTTCATTGTACGATGCAGAGGTGATCCAGACTTCCCAACATTCCTACATTACCACTGCAGCATTCACCAGCAGGACATATGTATGTACAAAAGTGGCCGGATTTGATCATGTGATGACTCGTGTCGTGAAGATCATAAATGGCTCCAAAGCCAAACAACCAGGACATTGAAGGTGCTGCTGGAGGAGCTGTTAGCTGAACATGGTGACCTGTTACTACACACAGAAACCCCATGGATCAGCAGGGGACCAGTTTTGCAGCGTTTTTTGTCACTGTTGGCCGAAATCAAAGAGTTGATGCAGTCCAAAGGAGAAGACACCTTGCTGCTTGAGGACACTGAGTGAATTCTTGACCTTGCATTTTTAACGGACATCACTGGGAAACTGAAACATCTGAACTGTGAGCTGCAAGGTAAAGGTAAGACATGATAAGCTCTGCAATGCCAGGCTTCCCACTAACACACATTTACAGACAAAGAAAGAGGTAACACATGTTGTCATTCAAAACACCATGCCATTACACAAAAATGTGAAAAATAATTTGTTGAAAACATGTAATGATTTGTTGTTATGATCTGTTAAAAATGCTGCAATGCTGGTGAAAAATGCTGGTGATTAGTACTAATGTGATAGGATTAATTTCAAAATGAGAAAGAATTGATTATTTTTTCTTACATAACTGATAATTTGTACAAACATGGGACAGAGTTCATGAATTGTTCAAAAATGTTACAAAGGTAGTGGTTTACACAAATGAAGCATGATTTGATGACAGTTAATGATTTCCTAAAAATGTTAGAAGTGCTAATTTGCACAGAAATGTAACTGGTGTGATTTTGAACAAAATGCTGCAAATAGGCTGATTCATACAAAACTGCCAAGAAAGATATTTACCAAAGTTTCAGAGATGGGTTACCTCTGACTTTTAAATATTGGAACAGATTTCCATATATGTGTGTGTGTGTGTGTGTTTCCTACCGTCATTGTTGTGGAGATCGTCGTGAATAATTATTGTAAGGAATAATTAACATAAATGTGATCAGACAGTCTTTTTACATATTATTTTCATCATCATTATTATTGTTGTTTAAAGATGATGGCACAAGTTGGCTATTGAGGAAGTTTGTATCAAACAAGGTGCCCTTCATACAACTCAGTACCCTTGAAGTTGCTCTCAGGTTCAAAAAGGTTGGTGACCCCTGATGTAGAAGTTTTAAAGCTTTCCTTTAATAAACACAGGAGGAAAAAGTGTATAAAGTAACTGCAGAAGATTTCGGATGATCTGTAGTTGAGTTTTCAGTTTCTCCTTTACATATTAGCAGCTCTAGTATTATTTGTTGTACAGCTGTAATGTTAAAACTCGAGCACATTTATCTATGACTGGCATTTGGTTTTGGGGTTTCCAATAAAATGTTTTGTGCTACTCATGTTTCAACCAATGTATCATACTTTACACACCAGCTAGGTGCGAGCCACTAACCTGGCGGTGCCTCTTTAAATAGCCGGGGATGGCTTCCGCTGAGGAATGTGTGCTCCGGATGATGAAAGTGGTTTGCATTTTTGTTTCATTGCTGACCAGTCTAAAACGGGGGCACCCCTGATAGCTCCTCTCTTAAAATGCTGTCAAAGGTCAGTTCCTGAACCACAGGAGTCACATCCTCACAGTGAAAACAACGTTTTACACTCCTACTGCTCCCAAAACTACAGTCATTTATTCTGAATTCTCCTTCATGTAGAAATACTTTGTACACATTTACATTTTTCATTCAAGACAAACTGGTGTGATTTTTTTTCCCCCAAACAAACTATAAACACTCGATAGCATGTATCAAAGCTGACTAATTTACACTTACTAGATATGTTTCAGCGAAGACAGAGTGAGAAGTTCAGGTTTTCAATATTTAGAAGTGGAAAATGATGCCATAAATACATTAACACAAGCTTATCCTCATGAAAAGCTACAAAAATGATTAAAAAAAAGGAAATGTGGAGACGAATCAGTCCCATTAAATATTCAACCGCTGCACATTCAGGACTGTGCAGAGAATCTACTGTCCTGTTTCTCTCTAACAATAGAGATTCAGGTCATCGTGCAGTGGAAACGTCCAGCACAGTGGCTCGAGCCTGTCCAGAAAAATCTCCCTGCTTCAGCTTTGCCACCTCGCCCCCGATACCGGCAGGGCTGAGGGACCCACTGGCTGCACGGAGGTGGGAGGGGGGCATTCTATTCATACAGCCGTGGCCTAAATTAGGCCTTCATAACCTCTTCCAAAAATAACAAAGAGAGCAAGACGGCAAGAGAAACTGAGAGATAAGGTCTGTGCTCATATCGGCCGTGTGCAGAGTGAAGAAGGTCTATGTTGGCGTTTGTGTGTTTTCCCTGCAGCGAGGGCTGATGAAGGATTAGTACATCGCATCCTCGTATATGTCCGTCCGCAGACAGAAGAGGATCCCTCCGCCCAGCATGAAGATGGTGGCTCCCCAGCCGAGCCCGTAGCCCCAGTTGAACTCATGATAGGTCTGCAGAACGGTTCCGTCGATGAACTTGATCGGGTAGAGGACCAGAGCGCAGGCCTGCAGAACCACTGGAACCAGAGTCACACACGAGAAATATTATTTTAGATGTTGATTATTCTGTGCATTATTTTCTCGAGTAATCAGTCAGTTGTTTTGGTCTATAAAATGACTGAAATGGTCAAAAATGTCAGTCAGTGTTTCCCAAAGCCCAAGATGACATCCTTAAATATCTCATTAATACCAAAACCCAAAGATGTTCAATTTACTGTCATAAAGGACTAAAGAAACAAGAAACCTTTAAATTAGAAGAAGCTGGAGTAGGAGGACTCAAAGCAATAATAACTAATCAAAATTTGTTATCACTTAATGTAAAAGATAACACCTAATCAGTTCATGACTAATAACTGCAGCAAAACATATAAGCAGAGCTCAGAACTTTACCTGTTATTGTTTTTATTATTACTTGATGAATTGATGATGAGCTATGAGCAGTAAATTCAATATATTTGGGGTCTGAATTGCTGGTGAGAGAAACAACCAATTCAAAGATCATCTTCCATTTTAATATGAAAATATGCTCCTCTAATGTTTATTTTTTTAAAGATATTTACACAGTATATATTTGTCTTTTTTTAATCTTCATTCATCCTTTATATGGAAATAGTGAGATGTGTAGCATCTGAAAAACAAATCTTTAAATCTTGATTAACCTTGATACCACTGGTGCAGTCATCACTACCACTTTTAGAACTGCTACTATTACTACAATTGATGCAGCTGTAATATAATACCACTGGAAGTAAACATAGCACGGGTTTAGTTTTACCCAATATTATTTTGCATGCCTTGTGTCTGCCCTTGTTTTTTTGTCTGTTTTAATCATACCACTAATAATATTCCTTACTGTTGTGTCCTCCTCTTGATATCAGTTATTTGCTCTTTAATTGTTAAGATTTCTTCTCTCCGCTTTACTTATTCCTTTTGTCCAACTCTGAATTTTACGCATTCTTTTCAAGATGAAAGGATGATCAGGTGTCTTTGAAGTGGGATTGTATGAGGTAGTGATTAATAGTCAGCATAATAACTAAAGTAGATGACAGTTGATCTGCCCACAGTTTGGAGAAGCAGAGAGAAGGACTACTACACTAGAGACAAAAGATAATTCCAAGCAATTCTGTAAAAAGGTTATTGGGAATGCAGTTAAATCCAACATTAGGTAAAGGAAGGAATATGGCAGCTATCTAGATCTGCCTAGAAAAGGATGCCCTCAAAAACTCAGTGACTATACGAGAAAAAGGCGACTGAGAGGCTACCTAGACACTTATGATTCCTCTGAAGGAGTTACAAGCTTCAGCAGCTGAGATGGGAGAGGCTGAGCATACAACAACTGTCACCAGTCAAAGTCTTATGGGAGAGTGGCAAAGAGAAAGCCACTGTTGAAAAAAGCTCATAGTAAATCTTAAATAGAGAGACCAGAAGGCATGTGAGAGATGCCAAAATTAAGCTTTTTGGCCATCAGACTATGCATTATGTTTTGGTGGATTTAAAACACCGCAAGCATGGTGGTGGCAGCATCATGACGTGGGGATGCTTCTCAGCAGCAGGTAGAGGGTAAAATGAATGCAGCAAAGTTTAGGGAAATCCTGGAGGACAACTCGATGAGATTTGTTTTCCCACAAGACAATGGCCTGAAGCTTACAGAAAAAGCTACACTGAAATGGTTTAAAGACAACAATCTCAGTGTTCTGTAGTGGACTGAGTCAGAGGCCAGACTTCAATCCAGTAGAGAATTTGTAGCTGGAATTGAAAACGACTGTTCATACATGAGCTGTAACCTTAAAGAGCTTGGGCAAGGGTAAAAGGTGTAAAATTGCACTGTCCAGATGTGCAAGGCTGACTTGAAGGGGGTGCATACGTATGTAATCACTTTATGCTTTATATTTTCAATAAATTTACATGACTTTGTAGAAATCTTATTTCACATGGACACTAGAGTCATTTTGGTCAATTTTTCAGCTGAAAAACTGACCACGACTGAATGTTGAAAAGCAATAAAAGGGGAAAACTTTCAAGGGGGGTGAATACTTTTTATAAGCACCGTGTATTCAGACTATTTTCACAGCTTCAACTTTCCGTCAGCCCTTTTTGACAGGGAACTGAAGCAGTTATATTGCTCTCTTCAAAGCCACCAGACTCTCTTGACAAAAGTAGCAGTAGTTTCATCTTGCAGAAAACAACCTCTGCCTTGGTTGGTTAGTTGGTTTATGTTGCTGTGTGACTTTAGAGTTTTAACATGTTTGCTCAGATACAAACTAACACATTTAACAGTATGTCAGACAAACCTGCCATCTACTGGAGGGAAAATACTGACTATGGATAAGTACTGCATATAATCTCACTTCAAAGAAACTCAGCTATCCCTTTAATCCTTCTTTTTATGCATTCTTTACTTCTCATTTCATAGCATTACAAGAAATACTTGTCCTTTCATCTTCTGCAAGCCATTTAAAGTTAGTGAAAATGCGTCAGTAATGGCCTTGTTCGTCTGAAAACACAGATCTGATGACTGCTGCTGCAAAGTGCAAACTTGTCCGAAGGTGGTTATGAAAAGAACCTGAAGGATACGAATGGAGGTGGAAGGCGGGTTTTTTTGTGTCTGCAAAAAGAGCCCACGGCCACTGAAGGTAACCAGAGAATGGTTATATAAAGTGATTATCTTCCTCGTGTCAGTGTTTCAGCTACTTCAGATGACTTCATCATAATACGTCACTATATATTCACCATCACATGAATGACTGAACGCTTTCAGGAGCCCGTAGATGAAAACAAATATGTGTCAAAACAGGTTTATGTAAATTTGGTCCCATTACGCTTTATCCTATTTACTTCTGGTGTGAATCTGTAGTAGCACAGTGTTTAATACTTTACTGATTGGATGGAAACAACAAATATGATAATTCAGCACTCAAAATGGTTATAAAACAAAAACTGTGCATTAAACAATAGCAAGATAGAATTATCCTTTTTAGCATTTTCAAGCCCTTCTCAAGTCGCACCAAAAAGTGCTTTAGCAAGATAAAAGATATGTTTAAGCATTAATGCCTTTTTGTTTCTTTTCTAGTCTGACATCTCCAAAAAAAAAGACAAAAATGCCTTTCAAAACCATCTTTGTATGACACACCTCTCTGTGGGTTTCTTGCTCAGTGGAAACTGAGTGCTTTCTGAAGTGGCCTGTTTTTTGTTCCCTTACAGTCACTGACTTCAACAGCATATTTTAGGACCCTACAGTAAACCCCTGTAGCTCCAACATTTTGTGAAATGTGAGACAATTTCAAATAATCGTCATTATTCTTTCAATCTCAGCATTACACAATGGAAATGACCCTGAACAGTTACTTTGCTGGGAATCATTTTTCCTTTACGTCACTCAGGACCAAGAGCCCCTTGTGCGTACGATCAAAGGCGTGCTGCGGTCGACTCTCATGCCAACAAATTCAGTTCCTCCTCATGCCTGCTAGGTGACTCCTGAGGAAAAGGACTTTGTGTAACTATGGCTCCACCTTTCCTTCCTACAGGACGGAACAGTGAGTGTGCAGGAGAAATGACGGTAGCCTGAGACAGCGGTGGTGTTGATGGAGTCCAGACTGAGCTCGCAGCCTGCTGAGGTCATATTTCTGGACAGAAAATAAATACCACACAGTCACAGTCCTGCCAAGGGGCGTTTAACAGTCCAAGCGTTCTGCTGCTGCTCTGCTGAGGACTGTGCGCCCGTGTGGAGACCTTATTCTTGCAAGCCTCTTAAAGCAATTACACACAGGAAAGGATAACACAGCCTTCCCACGATTTTCAGCAAATGGCTAACAGTCAAAGCCACTGAGTCGACTACACTGGTCCTCTGTGGCTGGTGTTTGCAGAGACAGAAAAAGACAAGCGTTCCTTTACAAGCTGCCTTCAGTCGCCTTCAATGGCAAATTGTTATTTTATGCAGATCTATACTGAGAACAGAATGCTTGTGTGCATTTTAAAACAAACTTAATGATGTCTTTCCACACACCAGGCATCTGAAACAATGGACACACCACAGCGGATCAGGGGCTGAGGAGGATATTGTCTTTGTGTTATGTTAAAAAAAACTTCACATTTTTTTCTCGCTAAGAGTTTCTGTGAATGCCAGTTTAAAGAGCCCATATTATGCACATTTATAAGTTTATAGTTTCATAATTGGGGGTCTACTCAAACATGTTTGCTTACTTTAATGTTAGAAAAACACTTTATTGTACATTGCTGCAGCAGCTCTGTCTGAAACGCTCCGTTTTAGCTCCCATCTCTTTAAGGATTCCTCCCAAAAGCCCAGTGCTCTGATTGGTCAGCCGGGCTCATGATAACAAGACAACATTGGTTATTCACCATAATCCCAGATCTACAAATATATGGATGTAGTCCTAGCAGAAGTCCTAGTAGCTAGTCCTAGTAGCATGTGTTACAAATGTGCAAATGTGTTACATAGTGACATAGATAAGTAACATAAAAAAAGCCTCGACTTCATATGAGGCATTTCCTGTATGTGTTTTCTGTGGGAAGGAAACTCCCTTTTGGTGCTGACTTTATATCTCTATTACATGCACATTAAAGCTATAGCATAGTGAAAGAAAAAGAAAACCCTAAAAGCATATGGGCTCTTTAATATGAAGCTATATGTGCAAACTTTTGAAATACCTAATGAGGAAACAGCTAGCCTATCTCTACCTAAAGGTAAGAAAATCCACCTATCATCTTCAACCCACAAATTAAACATCTTCTTCATGTACTGGTTTTATGGGGTGTTTAGAGACAGGCTGGCTGTTTCCCCTGTTTAAAGGCTAAAGTATGAGTTTCTAAAAACTGCAAACTATTTCTTTAAGTTTAATCTAGAGGCACAGAGTAAAACTGCAGGAGAGGTGAATTTGCAATGCTCAACAGGATATCTGTTTCTTATATAATCCAGTTTTATTTTGGAAACTGGCAAACCTGGAACTGGGCACGAGTTAAGTAGTTGTAAGTGGTTAGTGTTTCATCACTGTAAAAGAAAGCACACACTGTGAGTCAGTTATTACATTGTATGGAACAATGTGTCTTGGCCCTTCATTTTAATGATATGTTTTATACATAGATCCTCCCTCATCACTGTCAAAATCTGGCTTCACCCCGAGGACCTTCTCACAAAGCATGCAGCAGCAGCAGCAGTCCAGCTATGAGGCAGTGCTGGGCAAGGAGTCTGTGGTGGCTTTCTTTTTTTTCCTCTCAGTGACTTCACTTTGTTGGTAAGTCTGCAAATTCTGCGGCTGTTTTTTCTTGGCTCATGAGGCGGCAGCGCTCCAGATTCCACACCACAGAAAAAATGAGCTCAACCAGCGAGCCTCGTTCAGCTGCGTCTTTTCCTTCTGCGTCTTTCTATTCAATGCGAGCAGTGGAATGAGAAAAACATGCCTATACGGAAACTATTGTGGCGAATGCTTCTGTACCATCTTTGTGCATCCACATGTGCGTAACCACGACGTGCTGGAACACTGGATAAGAATTCAAACAGAGTGGAGAAGAGTTTTGAGGTGTTTGTCTTAATGGCGACGTACCTGCAGTGAAGAGGAACACCGCCACAGTGCGGTAGTGTTGTCTCTGGGTGCCTCTACACAGGGAGATGAGGGCCACCAGAAAGGCCACCAGAGTTGCGACCGCTCCGGTCCCCAGCAGCACCAGGGTGGCAATCTGCCAGTCTGCAGGACAGGACACACCGCAGGTTAGAGAGGAGCACCAGGCGCAACAACAAAAGCTCGATTCACAGGACAGCAGCGTTGAATTGAACCGCTGTGTTGACAAACACAAAACAAGAGCTGATCCCACACAGAGAGGTGAATGGAGCAGAACGGACTGAGGCCTGCACCAGAGATCCACTCCATCGGGAATAAAAATGACAAGAACCTGAAACTCAGAAGACACAGAATCAATTGAAAAACATCCATGTTGCTATAGAAATCTCTATATAGTGGATATTTTTTAACATCTTATTCTATTTTTCAACATCTTATTCTATTTTTCAATCAGTTTTTAATTTTATTCTTCATTTTCAACTCTATTTAGTGGCATATCGTCAGTGTTTTATTGTATTTCTATGGGATTTTTACATGTGAACATACATAAACATGAGCCGACGTGTTTGTTAATATTTCCTCGGAGGTTTTGGTTCATGGAGTTTCTACTTGCCAGGCTTTTCCATCTTGTTTCCTCAGCGGTGGCTTTTTAGCACCACATTTATTCTATTTATTCCAAGTTGCTGGAAAAGTAAAACTCATCATCCTTCCGAGGAAAGATCTCCACAACGTCAGCTTGTTATAACAGCACTGCCGTTTAATTCTCCATTTATACCGCAAAGTGTTGATGCAGACTCTGAAACCAGAAATGTATTCAGCAGAAAATGTTTTATTCTTCCATCCGTGCTCGCATTGTGTTTTTTCTCTCTTTGATGTCCCACTTGTCAGTGTCAGTAGAAAGCTCAGCCTCAAAAGGCTTGACTCAAAAGCAGAATTTGCATTTTGGTGACGTTAACAAGCTCGGCGTACAATCGGATGTCTCCCTCTCTCTCTGAGCTTCTGGTTCGTTTGTCTCCAGGATGGTAAAAGGAAACACTTCCCCGCTGACATCTGAACTCAATTTGATTCAACCTTCAGGAAATCTTTTCTTCTCCCATCTTTAGCCCATTATGCGGTTATAATTTTGGTTTGGACACACACGAAAAACAGTTCTCACATTGCAAGTGTATTTTTCTAAGCAGAAAGTCACGATACAGTTTTTATTATTCCAGTCACCTGCAATTTATCCCTGTATTGAACTGCGTCCAAGTGATGTCACTCTAAAGAAATCCAAGAATGAGAATATGTGCACGATCGGTCTGCGGTGGCTTTTGGGCGAACTGCACCTTTAACCTCAACACACCCCTCCACTGTTGTTTTAATGAGCCCTGCAGACACTCAGCAACAAACCCGCCTCCTATTCACCCGACACATTCCACAATATCAGAGCGGTCAGTCACACCGGCCTGCCTCTGACTCTCTGAAGCCCTGCCAGTTTGTATCAGTGATGTTAATAAACTCGCACAAAAAGTCCTAAAATACGCTTTAGGGAAGCAGTGCTAAACGCCCTTCAAATTTGTACCCCATTTTAAAATGTTTAGTCTTTTTATTACTACTTTAACAGTCAACAACTGTATGTTTAATAGTAAGTTCCAGTAAGTAAAAAAAAACAACCTTACTGTACCAGCAGCTAAAAGCTCCCAAATCTGGTACATATAATGCAGATTTGCCTCCCTTGTGGGTAAAAGAAGGGGGTCGGGGGCTTTAACTCTGCTGCCACAGCTTCTCTGCTTGACAAAAGGCAACCTGGTGAGGTCGATAATGGTGAAGATGCTGAATGTGTCTCTTCACTGAAATTCTTCTGCCTGCTAGAGTGGGTTAACTGTTTGTGCGCCAAACTGTGCTTCTACAACATGTGATCATTTCTTCTGTTACATCCCAAACACAGACAGGGAGCAAGAAATAATGTAAAAGCATCAGGTATTTATTTATTTTGCTGGCTGATTTATCGGTTTAAATTAGAGCTCAGTCATCTCATAAATCAGTGAAATCTTGCTTCATGAGTCAAGCATCACAATGTGTTTGTCACAGTGACGCCACGTCACTTCTCTGGTATGAACAGGAAATGTATCAGCAGCATGAGGACGCCTGAATGCCTCAGCTGCTGACCAACAAGCCAAATAAAACAAACTCAGTCTCTGGAGGATGGTTTGTACACTTCAGCATCCTCGAGGTTGATTTTAAATCGAACGTATGCATCAATACTTTGTATGTTGTTAGTGTTTTATTGTGTTTCTGATATTTCTTCCATGAGAACGTCATTTATCACTGCGATGGTAACATCACATGGAAGTAAACGCGTTCAGTAGTTTCCTGCTTGCCAGTATTTTCCAACCATGACGGCTTTTTAACACAATTATTTATTCCATTAAACTGCAGTTGCACCTGCTGGAAAACTAAAACGCATCATTCTGACATGGGAACACCTCCACAACATCAGCTTGAAAAAACAGCCCATTTTAAACCTATTTCTGAACTGAACTAAACTCAGAAATACAGAAATAATGTATTTAAAAGGGGGAAAAAAAACCACATATTAATCAGCCATTTGCTAACTGGTCATTTACAGTAACAATGGAACTCTGTATTAGTGGCTGCAGCACCAAGCCAATTAAAACTGTCTGGGGGATGATGATGGTTTGCACAGTTCAACATCCCCTTTGTTTATTTTAAGCATGTGCAGCATAACAGACCCTGAAAACCAGCAGCTACTGATGATTCCCTCATGTACAAACCTCCACAGCCCAACCACAATCATCCCATATCACATGGAAGTACTTTATAAATACCTTCAGACTGCAACTTTCTTCACCTTCTGTGGGACAAAAGCTCGCAATCTGTCCAGTAGCTTTTCCTCATCGCCGTAACAACAACATCCCAACTCCAAGGACGCACAGTTACAACAACAGTAAACAAACCAGAAGGTGCAAAAACAAACCAGAAGGTGTAAAAACAAACAAAGCGCTGCTTCCTTACCAGATGCGAGGGTGGAGAAGCAGCTCCACGGAGCCTCCTCGGTGGGATGCCGGGCCTCGGACTGGGAGCAGGACTCCCACAGAGACTGGGAGAAGTGGTCGGCGGTGACCCAGGCCGGGCTGAGCAGAGCCACCACGTCCAGACACAGAGCCAGGAAGACGCAGAGCAGCGCGATCAGCTTGAAGGGTCGGAACACATAAACCTCGTTCACAGACATCTTTCATCCGGATACACGAGCTGCAGGTCCGTCTGCTGCCTCCGCTAAAGCCTTTACTGCTCTCACCGTGTTTCTGTCCAGCTGGGACAGTTTAACTGGAGACACCCCCCCCCCCCCCCCCCCGGACGGGCCTTTCAAAATAAATGCTCTTGTGCCGGGCCACGTGAAGAGGAACAAAAATGTTCTATTCTATTCTATATGCATGCTATACCATTACATAACATTAATATTTTGACTTTAAATAGATGTTTAATATCTCATTTTATAAATTACAATATTATCTTTCTATTCTTTTCTTTTTTATATATATATATATATATATATATATATATATATATATATATATATAGATAGATAGATAGATAGATAGATAGATAGATAGATAGATAGATAGATAGATAGATATATATTATTATAAATTATTCTATTCTATTTTATTCTATGTGCACATTATACAATAACATTAAATATTATTTTGAATTTAAATAAATGTTTTATATTTAGTTTTATAAAATATATTATTATATTTCTATGCTTTTATATTCTATATGTATTTTGTATGTATATATTTTATTTTAGAAATTATTCTATATACATATACCATTGCTTATCATAATATATTATTTTGAATTTAAATATTTTTGATTTTGTTTTATGAATTATATTTTTATGTTTCTATCTTTTCTTTTCTACATATGTTTTGTGTGTAAACATTTTATATTTTATTTTAAAAAATATTCTATTCTGTTCTATTCACATATTATACCATCACATAACATTAATATTTTGAATTTAAATAATATTTTGTATTTTATTGTATAAATTCTAATATATTTAAATTGTCTTTTCTATTCTATACATTTTTATGTGCATTAAGTTATTCTATTCTATTCTACATACAAAACATTACAAAACAATATATATTATTTTGAATTTAAATAAGCGTTTCATATTTGGTTTTATAAATTATGTTATAATATTTCTATTACTGTCTTTTCTATATGTACTTTGTGTGTATATACTTTATATTTTACTTTACTTTTTTAGAATTATATTATTTTTCTATTCTGTTCTATTCAATTCTATTCTATTCTATATACATATTATACCACTACATAGCATTATATATTATTTTGAATTTAAATAATTATTTTATAGTTTATTTTACAAATTATGCTATTATATTACTATTCTTTTTTTAATTCTACATATATTTAATGTGTATATATTTTGTATTTTATTTTATAAATTATATTATTCTATTCTGTTCTGTAAACATATTATACCATTACATACCTGTATGTATTATTTTGAATTTAAATAAATATTTGGTATTTTATTTTGTAAATTATATTATTATATTTCTATTATTTTGTATTCTATTCTATTACAATTAATGTTAATTAGTAGTATTCACATTTTAGTTGTATTGCTGCTTTGCACTATGATAATATGGCAATAAGGATTCTAATTCAAATTCAAATTTCATTTTCACAAGCCCAAAAAATCCCAGTCAGTGTAAATTTAGTGCCATACTTCCAGTAATACAATATTGCATATCTTATAATATTAATTAATGACATGTTATTATCTTTTGTGATTGCATTAATTGTAGTGCAAGGTTTGTGTGATTTATGTGAATGCTTAAAATTCAGAACACACCTACACAGTTTCTTTCTTTCTTTCTTAGTCAGTATGGCTACAGTTATAATCTGTTATTGCCATATGTTGCTTCACAAATTCAGCACAAAAATGAAGCAGAAACACTGGCAAAACTAAACATGTTGAAATCAAGCATGGAGAACTGAGTCCTAAACTGATGTTTTATATTTGACGAATTTGATTTCAGTATTATGACAGGATGAGTTGGAGCTGTGCATTTTCTTCATGGGAAAAACAAAAAATTCTGTTGAAACAGACACATCCAATGAAGCAAAAATTGCTTTTCAATCAACTGAGATTTGCTGCAAAGTACTTGGTCTCGGTACATATGTGCAAGCCTCCTTAACCAAGTGGAATGTTAATTTCGGTGCTTTTATTCTGAAAGACAAATCAAGGAACCCGACTTGTTTAAGTTCTTGGAAGAGAGCAGCATGTTTTCACAAACTCAGTGAGTCCGTCAAAGAAAGTCTTCACAAGAGGCAGAAATTGAGCAGTTTTCCACCCATACACATGTGGTCAGAGTATTTAAATACAGATAGACATTTTATACACCATAATGTTCATATTATACAGCAATAGAGGAGGAACAACCAAATTAAAAGGGACCTAAACACAGTGAGAATACAAAGGAGTACAGAGTATAAGAACCTCATCAATAGCAGAATGGCAATATATATATTCTTAATTTCTTGTGTCAATAACTCACATGTTCCATTTTAAAACAATTTTTTTTGCAGATACTGACACCACGTGCTCCTTCAAAGTGGCAGAACGATGCTGATACACTAAAAAGCAATTTGTGGCAATGACAAAACACATAGAACAAAGTTGTAAGAGACCAAACTAGGATGTGAAGATTTCCACCATCACACTTCTGGCAGTAATACAGTGCAGGATTGAAAGGCCAGTCCAGATTTTTATTTTATTTTTTTCACCCCAAGGGGAATTAATTACTCTCTTGAAGCTGTACTGATGTCTTTATAGACTCTGTGAATGGAAACTAACCACATTGTGAACCGCGCCTTTGGTGACACCGTCCAAAAAACAGTGAGCAGATGTTGTAATGTTGCACTGGTCCAGCAGATGGCAGACATGTGACATTTTAACTCTCACAAAACACTATTCCTGCTACTCATCACTAACATACCACTATGATTTGTGTGCCTTTTGTAAAAAATGACACTTCATGAGCAGTATCACTACTAGCAGCAGCATTTTTATGGGCAAAAATCCGCTGCTAGTTGAAAATCAGTGTGACATTTTAACAGTAGAACTGTCTGTTTGCTTGTTGGTCTTTACTGTTAATCCTGTTTTGGCTTCTTCGCACAGCCGGTGTGTAGGACGAGCTCATTGATATTTTTACCTCTTTTGGGAAATAACACTTTGATGATCCACGTCTAAGCATATGCTGGGTTTAATATCACGCATGAACAGCTGCAGATTAAAAAACACACCTAATAAATCCCTTCAATTGAATGGCAAGTATAAAATTGGACCAGATTTGACAACAATGTGGTCCTTTCTGTGATTCCTCTTCACTATATATGCTTTGTGAAATATTTCCATCTTCTGGTGAACTTCGTGTAATTCAGGAAGTTCTCTGGTGGAAGAATAAATTGTTATTCCAACAGAGTTTCACAAGCCGCTATAACTCTTCTCAGTGGACCGCTTTGACTGGTTTTGATTTTTGATCTTATTGATGAAAAGCTCAGCATTTTGTCAAATGAGACTGAAGATGATAAGAAGATCTAGATTTACTTCCCGTTATCCCTTGTGTTTAACTTTTATGTCTTTGGTAATACTTCTAAAGTGGCTCTAATGATGTTTTGTGGCACAATCTCTGCCAGGTATCTAAATGTTTTAACAGAAAAATGATGAGATGACGTGCTAAAACAGTGCATTTATTAGCTATCCTGGATGCTGCTCATTAAACAGCTCTTTGATTCCACCAAAAATGACAAAAAGCATTTTCTCCATTGAGAAGAGACGATACAACTAAATCATCTGTCGCAGTTTTTTTTAGATTACATTCAGAATTATTAACATGAGCGCAGACAAACCATTTCCTCCTCTAAGACGTACAGTCAGTGTTCGACCTTCTTCACACGTTTTTGGTTGAGTGATTTACTGACCAACTGTCATAAATCTGTCTCACAATAACAACATGACAACAAAAGAGAAAACCAGTTAGGACAGAATTTGTTCTGATAGGTCTGCTTGTTTCTTTCCTTTATATTTCTAGCAGTTACTCTTGCATCCGATGAGATTTTCAACTCAAATTTCTCTTAATGAAGCTCACATTTCTGTAGACGCATATATATATTTTTTTTTACTTTTCTTCACAGTTCATCTACTTAAAAAATGCATAAACATAAAATAAACATGTCTTGCTGCTTCTGTGCACAATGGGAGTTTTCCTGGGAAAGTACCTCCTCACCGACTGCACATTTATGTTGTGTTGGAGCAATCACACCACAATGAGAAACCACAGAACCGATTTATACGAAACCACAATGGATTGTTACTTTAAGCTATTCAGTACAAGTAAATATTCAGAGAACAGGATTTGGCTTTCGAAACCAAGCTGTCCTGTGTAAAATACAAGAAAAAACAGATTTGAATGCTTTGAATTACACCTCAGCTGCCTTCTTGCCCAGTTTGGCTCTAATTCCCCCCCTATCATTTGGTGCCTGGATTAGAGGTTTTCAGTGTATCTGACATAATGAGAGTTTCAGACTAATGCCACCCCTCTCAGTCCTGTGGTGCTGCCAAGCTGCCAGCAGGGCATCTGAGTAGGGGGGATCTAGTATTAGGCGTATCTGTGGACGGAGCGGTTGTCGTTTCCCTTAACGGCCCCTCCTCCGCGACAGCACACTGCTCTGTCATCCTCCTCCAAAAGCCCCTCATTAGAAAATCTGCCGAGCAGACAAAGCTACTTGAGGCAGCAACAATGGTTACTCCCCACATGGTGATTTGAATGAGCACAGAGAGAATCCAGGTCATGTATTACCTTTTTTTGGATCCTCTCTCCCTAATTGTAACTTGTCCACTGAGCCACCCACCTACAAAATCAATCCCTGTTTAGTTTAAAGCACACTTTACATATTGAGGTAACATAGACACAAGGCTGGTAAATACATGTTTTCTGTGATGAAGATAAAAAAGCAAGACATAAGGAGAAACGAGGAGGAGGAAAAAGGAAAATGAGCCACATTGTGTCGACTACTTCGACTCCTTTAAACATGATGTCATTCTGTATTGCTCATAAAGGTCTTCCTGGAGAGGCTGCAGCTGATTAGGCTCGGAATAAGCCTCTCAAGGTTTTCCTGAGGATGAACAAGCTTCCATGGTAACTGATGAGACCTTGTTTAATGATGCTGACATCACTTAAGAGGTCCGTCCTGCTCATCTTTATATTTACTGTAACACCAGCATCACAGCCTCAGGAGTCATGATGCAGTCAGACTGTCTGAGCAGAAGTCTGATTCAAAGGATTTTATATTCAAACCTCATGGACCAGGAAGGTGAACTCATAGATTAGTTTATTCTTTCATAGTAGTGTGAAATTTCATTCTCCAGGTTACTTTACTAAATTACTTTTCTGAAATGTTTAAAGAAACCAATTACCATATTCATCTAGTAACCTAGAGAAAAAAGGCGACAAAAATATCAGCTCATGTTCCTGGAAAAACAAGCTTAAAATCAATTTGACACGACCTCAGTTGGAGCTAAATACTAACAACAGCACGCTAACATTGTGATGTTTAATTTGTTGACTGTTTTAAGTACAGCTGAAGGTGACCTGAGTTACAATTTTGATCAGGTAATGGTTCTGCATAAACAGTTATAAATGGAGGTAAATACCTTTAATCAAGTACTGTACTTTTATTTTACTTCAGTGTTTTAAATTTTGGCTATTTTGCAACCCGCTATAATTCAGAGGAGTTGCCTCTGACAATGTGTAGTTTGTATATTTCCTGCTGAGCTTCTTTCAGAAATGTTTCCATGGGAGAAACACTGATGGGTGACCCTGAAATAAACTACTGTGGAGATCTCAGTGCTGATTGGTTAAACTCATGGAAGACAACAGGCACCATTTTTATTACCCTCTCAATGTCCGTGTCAACGAGCAGTCTTCTCATCTTTAACATCACCATCAACAATGTAAATTTGGCCAACATAACAAACTCTTCATTGTTCTACTTCCTACATGCTCATTGAACTAGCGTTACATCCAGTAACTACTGTTTGTTGTTGTTTTGGTGCTCTAGGAGTTGACGTCATGGTCGAAACTGTCAGATTTTACACCGCAATGGAAACGCAAGGGCTGAAATGGATGATTATGGGACTATTTATGTAGCTGAACGAAGGTCTGGATAGTTTTTTTTCCAAAATAACCATTTTTCCTGAAGAAGAAGAAGAAAAAGAAGAAGCATTTTATTTGTCACAAATGCATTACATCTTTGTGAAATTCTCTTTTTGCCTGTCCCGTCTGGGGTCAGAGGTCAACCATGATTATAGCTGTTGATGCATGTTTTTAAAACATGGGAAAATCAAAGACATCAACATCGCTCTGGTGGTTACAAAAAGGTCAGAGGACCAAAAAATCAATGAGTTTCATCCTCCTGAAAACATGGATGTCTTCAAAATTTGTAATCCTATGCTTGATTAGATAATTCAGTTTCTACCAAACTGATAAACAGAGGATTGATAGATCATATTAGCCATAACCACAGCTTTGCTAATCCATTTGAGGGTCTACTCATTCATTCATTCATTCACTGACATAAACATTCCCTAAGCCCTCATGCAACAGACACACTGAATGATTCATCCTCTACTGACTATTGTATTTCACTCATAATAAATGATGACAATCCTTCAACCTGAAAACACTTCACTAATGAGACATGGCAGCACATTTATCATTGTTTTCTGGCCATCGCAGCCGTCAGAGCTGGACGATTGGCTGAAAGTCATCTTAACCTTCACCCTGCCAGCCTGTTGTCCTCACACTTGCATTTCTCCCCTTCAGTAAGTATTATTCTTTGTGTCCTTGGAGTCACATCCAGCGTTCGAGTGCATCTCTTAGCAGCTGGGTCTGAAGTGCCTTGCTCAAGGTCATGTCGACAGTCGGTGCTGAGGGAGGCGACAGCATGTCTCCTTTGCTTCCTGCACTCAGATTTAGCAGCTTACCAGGGGATTTAAACTGATGGCTTTCCAATCTCAAGTCTATTCGCAATAAAAGTGCTGCTGCAGTGACTCTGCAAAATACAGGAAGTGGGTTAGAAGAAGGATGGTGGTAGATTAATTAGGTCTGCTGAGCTGAAGGTTTTCTCTCTGCACCATCGTTACTGTTGCATCATTTCATGACTTCAGTCTCCAGCAGATCTAAAGAGAAAGCAATTAGGATCATGAAGACCATCAAGATGTTGCATTTGGTCACTTGTACTCATCAGTCATCATCAGCAGGCTTGAAAATTTTATTTGACACCATCCCAGTAGTAACTTTGACATAGCGGGCACCACCAGATGGAGTCACATTTGTGTGTCAGCACAGTGAACAATGACCTTGGATTTGGTGCCACGCTAATTAACCTACAGCAGTTCTACTAACTGGCCGTCAAAGCCACAATATGGACCTCATTTCTGTGAAGTTCACATAAATGATAAACTGACAGATTTATTTATGAGAGACTCCAGCGTTTGCGTTCTATATGGAAAGCCCTGCTTGGCTTCACAGTGACTGTGCAGTCCCACTGTGTTCCTGGATGCCCACCTGTCTCTCCAGCACTCTGGGCCTGTCTGCCAGCTTGTGGACATCTGTTTACTTCCTCCTCCATCAGTCGTCATGGCTGCAGGACCCCCCCCCCCCCCCCCCCACACCATCGCCACCGCACCCCTCCTCCTCCTCCTCCTCCTCCTCCTCGCCGGCCGGCCCTCTCCGCCCTTCTCTCGTGTTTCCTCCAGACACCAGCTGTGAACCACTTATGCTTATCCTGCAGTCCACCTCATTCAGCCCTGTCACAGCGCCTGCCAGCGTGGCACCCAAATGGTCACTGTACTTTCCTGTATGTGCTGGTTTTGTGATCCAGTGACATCTTATCTATATATGCACACTGCAGCTGGGCTACTTTATAAATAGATAAAGCATCGGAAATTGCACATATGTTTACTGCACTGGTGGCCCACAAAAATGACCCTCAGACTATAAAATACGGGCTCCTATTAACTTGTAATGTTGAAGATGTACGATACGTGTATCACATCTAAGGGCTGATCTGTGTTTTATGATGTTTTTAGTATATTTTAGCCCTGAAATTAAGTGCAGTCCATCTAAACGCTGTGCATCAATGACACATTAGCAACCAGAATGCATCATTCGAGACTCTGAGTAAGTTCAAACAGTCTGTTAGAAATGATCTGTTTATCTGGGAGTAGCCTAATAATGTGTGAAAGCATGCTGAGGTCATGTCAAAGGCAGAACTGGAGACTCCCAGCCTTTTGTTTTAAGCTGTGAATGAGGAGCGGTCTCCAAGAGCAGCTTCGTGAGTCAGCAGCTACAGTAGGAGGAGCTCATTTGTTACTGTCAGTAATTCATATTGCAAAGAGCTCTGATACCAGACTGGATTTTCTTGCCAAAACAGAACACTTGGGAACCTTTAACCCCCGTGTTGTCCTGTGGGTCCAATTGGCCCATTTTAAAGTTTGAAAATATGGGGGAAAAAAAGCAATATTTTCACATTTCTGATGTTCACATTTTCAGCTTTTTTGGGAAATTTCTGAGCATTTTTTGGTGGAAAAAAGAAATGTTAAAAATGTTTCTTAAGAACATTTGTTAGGATTTTAATCTCATGAAGGCACTACTAACTGAACACTGAAATTGATGTTACATATGAGTGTTATAATATTGATAATAATAACCATTTACTGTGCAATGAATCCATGACTTGTGCTTAACCTTTAAACGGGAAGAGATGGAGCTAAGCTGTAACTCAAAGCTCTGATGGACACAGACAGGTCAGGCTGGGAAGTTACAGCCGCTTATTAAAAAAAAAAAAAAAAAAAAGCTTCTCCTTCTCCAAATGCACGCACACTAATAAAGATAGAGTTTTGGCCTTGATATACAGCACATTCCTATTTTCTTGTAATGTAACAATTCATTTTACTGAAACTGCTAACTCAAGGTTGTTTGAGGGAGAAAACCATAATAATCCTCCCTAAGGGACACCTGCATCCTCCTTATGAGATACCACTAATGGCTGCATCACATCTCAGCTAACAATGGAATAATACTAACTGGTAGAAAGCAGGAAAAAGTTTGCAGGAGGGTTGTTTTTACAGGGTGCGGCTCCTGAGGATTGGATTAATCATGTGCCAAGACATATGGACATATCTGTGCACCAACTAATGGGAGAACTAAGTCTAAACCAGGGTTTATCCCCACCTTTAGCCAATCACATTTCAATATTTGAATTAGATGTTTATATCTATGACCTATCACATAATACTAGACTGAATAAAATGTTGTGTTCACTTTTGATTTTATCCTTTTCTGGGAGGCTGTTACAAATAGAAAAGGTCCTTGTACAAGATTCTTTTGAGGCACTGATATTTAGAAAATAAACAGCTTAATTAGAGAGAAGTGGTTTGTCTTCGATCTCAAAAAACAAACACATTCAACACATTCACCAAAAAATCAACTAAAATCCAGGTGAATTTTGCTTGATTTTGGTTGATTTTTTTGGTGAATGTTCTTAAAGAAAATATTCAAAGTTTTACTGATATATATATTCACTTTAGATATTTTTAGGATTTTTTGGAAGATTTTTATTCATTTTTTGAAAGTATTTCTTGCCAAATTTTGGGGATTTTTATTAAAAAATAAAACATCGAGGAAAATGTTTAAAGAATTATTGGAATTTTCTTCCTGAAGGTTTTGCAAATTTTCTGAAATTTGGGGATTTTTTTCCTGAATTTTTGGATTTTTTTTCAGACAAGAAAACAACATCTTTGGTGCCCATAAATGAAGACAATAGGAGGGTTAACGAAAAAAATCTAATTCAAATCAGACACTCGGAGACACATCTCTAACTCTAACAAAAGCACCGCGCAACGACTTCATAGCCGAGCAAGGAATTATGTGACCAGATTTGAAAGGTCTGTGTGTGCATGTTCTGTTTTGGCACGAGGCTCCATGTGACACAGCACCCAGCTGAGAGCCAAAAAACCCAAATCTGCCCTTCTTCCCATTTGCCCCCCCGACCCAATAAACCGCCTCCTGCATTGACACTTTCTTCTGTCAGGCTGCAGGCAGCGGGCAGCAGCCCTTGGGGAGCTCGCTGAGGGAGGTGTGGAGCAGCCAGTGATCAGAGTGAATTAGAGTTATGCGTGACATGCAAAGGAGAGGCTCCAGAATGTGACAACAGCTGAGTTTTAAAGTGAGGCTTTTCCGCCTGAGGGGAGAGGAATAGACGACAAAGAGACTGCAGCCTGCTGTGAAAAGAGTCAACTTCTTTTGTTGGTTCTTTAAAAACAGAAACCTGTTATCCGTTGGTCTTCTCCTTGTGGAGCTGTGGGCTACTCAGTGATGTTGTTGCCGTCAATGTAGAACAATTAATTAAAGAACATGGTCGCTAATGTATAAATCATCTTTGCCTTCTGTAATCCCTGGCCTAATTAATATCCTCACACCTTCAACAGTTGAAATCCCACATGCAACCACACGGATAATGAATAGAAGGACGTAGTTATACAGTATGTAAAGTGACCAGTCTGTCAAGTCATGTTCTGACTAACTCAATTTACAAACTTTATATTTGGATTCACCCATGAATTTGCAAGATTTCCTTATACTTGCGTAGAGCAGATTTACATCTTATTTTCTATCCAAATCCAAGTTCCACTGGGAGTTAGATTAAAAATATAATCTTTGGTGTATTTTTTTTAAAACCACAACATGAAAATAAATGACCCAAGATTTAGAAACTATCCTAATATCAGCAGAGGAAGGTTCAAAGAATGCAGTTTTTAGGACAAGAAAATAGTTTCTCTGTAGTAGCACTTTTGCTTTTTGAAAACCAGAAGAAAAAAACATCAGATTTTATGGCAAGAGTCATCTTATGAATCGCCACGATCACAGAGCATAGCAAAAACCATTTTATGACAAGATTGTTGCCGTGCATTTAGATAAAATATATGCAAAACAACACATATTTTCATCCTCTGTTTGCCTTGAAGTCAGTATTGTTCAACTATTACACCAAAGATGAACTCTATGGAACCTTAAACATTTGCTGTGGCCCAATTTTGAGGTCTAGAAGTAATTTGTTGTCTAGGAATCTCACAACAATGGAGTTCATTTTTTCCATGTTGTTTGACTCGATGTTGTGTTTGTTCTTGCCTCATATTGGCCTGTTGGGAATATCATGTGACACTTCTGCAGCCCTACATCTCACCTTTCCCCCCCACGTGTGACGCTGCCTGTGGAGCCCCTACTAGCATGACACAGCTTTCAGTGTCACTGATACTGCACTAACATAACCAGCACACAGCTTTTTTACTGAAACAGGTTTCATACCCAAAGGGCTGAGCAAAGTTTACAAATTGGTCATTTGATATGTGAAACAGACCAGAGTGGGATTCGGCGTAACTCATTTGTTTTGCCTCCTTCGATGTCAGTTCCTCTTTTTGTAATATGTTTTAAAATGACAGTCATTTTTAGCACAGAAGTGCCGATACCCGCAGTTCCAGAAATGGCCAAACAAAGCTGGTTTCAAAAGTGATTCAATCCCCAAAGACCTTCATGTTAAAATACCCAAATAATCAGCAGAAATAAACATGTTTACAGCTAGGTTCAAGACACGATTTTGGTCTTTATAGCTTATTTCCCCATTTATGACAACTGTAGGGAGGTTGAATTTTTGTATAACACAGCCCTTACAGGACAGTTTTTAGCCCAAACACTTGGGCCTGGCTTCACTCACACAGTCATGGACGAAAGTATTAGCACCCCTTGAAGTTTTCCAGAATATACACCATTTCTCCATGCTTGAAATAAAATAATTTACCCACAGTTTTAAAAGGGTGCCAACAATTTTGTCCGGCCCATTTTTTGAATTTTGTGTAAAATTATGTCAATTCTGGCTTTTTTCTTCTGCTTTTTTGTGTTTTTCAGTGCACATCAAGTAAATAAACATGTGTATACCAAAAACATTTGTAATTGCAACAATTTCTGGGAGAAATGGTGTATATTCTGGAAAAATCTGAGGGGTGCCAATACTTTCATCCATGACTGCATGCATTTCTGAATTCGCCAGGAGTTTGGCAAAATCAGGCACTGAAAAGGGCCGCCATTCAGCTACTATTCACGAAACCATGGGTGATGTACCAGTAAGTTTGTCTATATAGAGTGTACTGTGTATGAAAGGTGGACATATTCTCTGATGAAGCTAAAACAGAAACCTGCATTCTCTCTAAAAGCCTGCAGGAAGCAACTTCTCTGGTTTTAAATTGATGTCCAATTGTATAGAAGCCTATGAGAAAATGGTCCTAGTTCTCACTTGATTTGTTATCTCAGTTAACATGTTCCTGAAGAGTTTATGGTCTCACTTGCTAGTTTCAAGTCTCCTTCAGTACAGCATGATGTTCATCTATTGTGTCATCATGTGTGACATTGAGTTCTTACTCTGATCCGCCCTGCTTGTTTTATCTGGTTTCAAAATGGCAAGGTGGCCAAATTCTGAAGTCCACACTCCAAAATATACACCAATAGATGATTTGTGCATCTTAGATTAAAGTCATTGATCCTTACGTGACATGAATTTGATCCATCCATCCTACAAACTGCTTCATAAATTCCTGCAAAACATTTCTTCCATTAGGAAACCGTCATTACCTTTATCATATATTTCATTATCTCTGTGATAACTTCACTTTGAAGCTGTGGGAAACATTTCCAGACGCATTCTGTCAAAAGCAACCACTGTAAAGTAGGCTGAATGTGTCAGCTGTGTGAACACGGCTGACCTCTTACATGAGCTTTCATCATTGAGATAGTAAACATACAATCCGCTGACAATGAAGTGCTCCTTTAAGGGGAAACCAAAAAAAAGAAAGTCAAACACAAGCAGTGAGGTGGTGAAGCTTTTATCTGCTCTGAACAAAGAGCTCCACCAGACCAAAAGCAGCAAACTGTGGTTTAATCTGAAAAGGGACTCGTGATGAATCAGTCACAGACACACAGAGAAAGACTTAATGTTGTTGGAGGGTAATAAGAAAATAAAACCAACAGCTAGAAATAGAAAATGCACCTCCCTGGCAGAAAGATCTACCTCATGATGGCATATTATAACACCTAAAAAAAAAAAACTGATCTCCAAATGTGATTTTTTTTTTTCCCTTCATGTGGACTACTTTTTTGGTGATGTGATCTCCAGCCCTGCCCACGCTGACTGGCACCTCCAGTGTCTCCACAGTGGGCGGGTCCACTACTCTTTAGGACCCAGTGGCTGCTCCAGTGAGGCAGGCAGCGGATCTGCTCGCAGACTGAGGCAGACAAAGGCGAGGGGAGAGACGGCGTGCCGCTATCCTGCAGCATCGACTCACACTCTCACATCCACTCCCCCACACACACTCCCTTCACTCCGCAAGCAGAGACGCAGGTGAGTCCGCTTCTGGGTGGGATCATCCGTACACTCCACCGATTTAAACAAAAGCAGGCTTTAATTTAGAACTTATTGCAGGGGAGCAGGTTGAGCTGTCTTTGTAGTTATTTGTGTTTATAAGAGAGGGTTTTATTGTATTTTATTTTCCACTGGGCGTTTTAGCAGGTGGATTGTGAGTAGGTGTGCGCACACCCAGCCCTCCTTTTTTTCCTCCTCCTACTGAAAAAACTTGCATTTTAAGCTGCTGCTTCTGCTCTTCTGCCATGTGGCCTCCATCATAAAAGTCTGCTATCATGAAACTTTTTTCCCCTCTTCGCCTTTGTGGCTGTTATTTCTCTGCATTGGTGTGATGGATATTATATGCAGATCAGTTTTTGGATGACTGAGGGAGTCATAATTGTGGTGCTGGTTTGTCAGGAGTGTGTAGTCATTGGGATGTTGTGTGGGTGGCTCAGTCAGGAACACACAACCAGCCAAATGTATCAGTGACAGCACACAATGTTGCTGCAGTGCTGCTTAATTTCCAGGTCTGGATTTAATTAGGGTGATTGCCTGCATTTGTACTGTGATGGCTGTGTTCAATGCAGCTGATATCAATCAGCCAGGCAGAGAGGTGATCACGTTTAAAGCTTGTCATGTAGTTTTAACACTGGAGGGATTTGATGGCATCATAGCTGTAAGGGAAAAATATTCCGGCGAGAAGATGCACTTTCTGGACTTGAGCTGAAGCCGGCTGCAGCAGCTCTGATGGTGATGTCACTCTGAAGGCAGGCACCCTGCTTGAGACAATGGACTGTCCTAGCTGATGCTCCACTGGGGAAGGGTCACTGTTCGCTCTGCCCATTAGTGCAGCAGATGGGCTCCAAACCTGGCCTTTGTCAGCTGAGGAGCACCCATCCCACTGAGGTCCCACCCCTTATCAGCGTGGATCTGTCATAAAACACGAGTCAGCAGCTCAGCCAGGAGGTTAGCTGGGGACTGGAGGGCCCTGCCACATGGATGGGCGGCGACAGCATTTCCCTCCTATAGAGTGCTGTATATTTCTATGCATCATACCGGGGGTTACACTGGCGAGGACAATGAAGGACTGCAGACATTGTTTCATTCAGTGCTTTACATCACATTGTAGGTTTGTGAGAAGTAGTGCTTTTAAAATTAGTATCATAATATCGTAGTTTGATATGTAAAGATAAGGCCTCAAACCTACAATTATTTTGCCTCTTGCTTAATTTGACACTTATTCTCAATAAAATATGATGAAATAAGAGGAAAGGGTCTAAGATGATATCTTTAAGTGTCTCATTTTGTCCCTCCTGCCATTCAGAACCTAAAGAATTTCAGTTTACATTGATATATTACAATGAAAAGCAACAAATCCTCATATTAGAGAAGTGAAACCAGCAATTTTTTTGACATTTTTACAGAAAAAAATGTATGTAAGAAATAAATGATGATTAAAATGGCTGACTTTCTGTCTGCCATTTAATAGTTTTTTTCAAATAACATCGGCTCCATTCAAAGCAGTAAATTGTGTTCCATTGTTGTGCATATATTAGATCAAGTCATCACACATGTTAAGAAGAAACTGAAATAGCTTAATTTGTTGTCAGAATTTTACAAAACAACACCACAGTTTTGTATTTTTTTTCTCTGTTCACATCACGTCAATACAGATCCACTCATACTCTCATGATTTGAAAGAACTTTTCTAAGAAACGGTGCAAAACTGAGAAATGGTGCGTGCTGTTAGAAAGCTTTTCAGAGCTAAGTTGTGTACAAAGAGCAGCAACCTTTCAGTCGATATTGTCAAGTCCTGTGAGGATATCATGACCTGCAAGAGAAACCAGTAACATGCACGACTTTTTGCCCATTTTTATTTTTTTTATTTTTACTATATTACTTGTGAATTTGGAGCTCTGTCTTGCCAAAGTTGTTTTCAAGAACATCTAATGGATAAAGAGGTCATGTCATGGAAGCAGGGCTTTAAACTTTGCACCGAGAATTTCCTCTTTTCTGTGGGTGGGTGTGAGTGTTTGAAAGACTGTTTTGAAAGATATGGTTCAATTGGTTTTTGTGGTTTTTCAGGGCTTAGTTGTGGTCATCAGATGGGAGCTTAGCAGGAAGAGGCTGCTCCAGACTTCGGCCAGTCTGCCTCATAGCATAAGTGGCTTATTGTTTATTGGCTGAACAGGTGGAGCATTTGCATAATTTCTACGAAGCAGGAAACAGTGAATTTCCTGCAAACAGTCAAATTCTACACAAAATATTCTTTCAACTGATGGGAAAGATGAGAGAGCAAAAAACTTGCTGAAACAGTTTGTCTATTTAAATATTAAACACTCCTGTGAGAATCCACTATTTCTATTCAGCCATGTTCTGGAGCCAGTCTAACACATTCCACTGTATTACAGGATTTTTACAATAATATATTCAATATTATTCACAGAGTTCAGCCAGTATTCACTCAAGTATTATAGATTCTCTAATACCAATGCTCAAGATTTGGCTCTAGAAACACAATCCCACTTATTGAGACAACATAAAGCAACTTTACTCCTTTAATTTTTAATGAATCTGCTAACATATTGAAGTAAAAAGAAGAGAAAAAGAAGTAGAACTGTTATTTATTAGTTATCTTGCAAATGGGCAGCCCAGTTGTGAATGACATACATGGGTAGAATATACAGATACATTTAAAAAGATTAGCATTTTTTACATTGACACTAAGCTCCTATACTTTTAGCACATTGGATAAAGTAGCAGCACATCTCCTATCTTCTGGCTGTACATAGTTTCTTTTAGATTTCTGGCATTTAATTGATCTCAGATGTCTAAACCAGCGATCAACAAGTTACCAAATGTTCTATCAAAGGCTAATTTTCCAAACAGTGCCCTTGAACTTCAGTAACTGGCTGTTTGCCAGGTCCTGATTCATCTAAGTGAGACAGCTGTTCACAGGTGTATGTAGGCGGAGAACGGAGGAAGAGATGGGGCCATATCATGTGTGTCACATACAGCAGTTTGGATAAAACACAACAGATTTTGGGTTAATTGCTCCATAGCCATGCAGGTCCCTGACATTTATATGGGTGCAACCAATAAATCCACCTTTAACGCACCATGTCTTTACTGTGGAATTAGTTGTAGTCTTACATTGTTTCTGGGCTTATTCTTGTTTTTAATAACCAAATCTTTGCCATTGGAAACCACATTTAGTCAGTTAATGATCTTAATCTCATCTCTGTGTATAATCCTATTTTTACATGCCTGAATTTACATCATTAGAATCCCCGACTGAAGCAAAACTCTAGCTTTTTGAATATTTAAACATGGCATTGAAGGGATTTATCTTGCTTGACATTAGAATGCTTTGCTGAAAACTCTCTGATGCTGCAGGGCATCACATCTGCAGAAGGTGCAAAGCTCCTCTGTAAGATTCATTTAATCCAGACTTTAAAGCTATTTAAATAACCAAAGCACTGCAATATTCAGCACAATAGTAGCCATAGACCCATTTACTGACAATCATGTGAGCTTTGCTGATAGGAGAAAAGGTTTCACAATTAAAATCATGCCCTGAAGTACACACACCTACACACACCTACACACACCTACACACACACACACACACACACACACACACACACACGCAATGGTCTATGAAGTGGTTGGATTATGTCAGTGTTTAAGGCAAGACTGCTTTCAGTTTGAACCCATTTGTCCAGAGCTCAAAGTCCAGTGTTCTAAACCCGTCCTGTCGTTTTACTGGAAATGCTTCATTGTTCACTTGTATGCTAATGAAATCATTACTGTCACTTCAGAATTATGTAGAATAATCTGGCTATAATCACATGCACTTGGTGTCTCCTGCATTTAAAATGGAAACAAAAGATGGAGAACAAGTTTCTTTGTGTTTAAGGTCAAAAAAATGAAAAAGAAGTCATTTAATATCTTGATTGTCTGATGTTTCTGGAACAAACCAAAAGATAAAACCGCAATTTTGTGTTATTATTTTTATTATCATCAGGGGTAAACCAGTTTTGACCTGATCAATTATTGGATTCAACATATTTCTTATCATTGATAATCATTTAAAAAAAAAAAACTATTCCGAATAAAATCAGATAATTTAAAGGTGAGTTACTGTGACTGATGCTGCTGCCTCTCTGTCTGTAGCCACCATTCTGTAGTCTCTAATCTCATTGGTTACATGTCATGTCTAATAGCCTATCAACACTAAAGGATGAATGTTTAAACGTTATTTTTTTTTAAGTTCTCTTTTTATTTGAATTGAAAAGGCAAATTATTACAATTCCAAATATGTCTTATTTACAGCACCAAAGACTATGTTGTCCAATATTTTAATTTTCTACATCACTCTTTTTTTAAAGCAGAAGAACAACAGAACGGAGGAGCCAGCCATTTGTAATTATCTTCACAACATTTGAGAGAAAAAAAGACAAAGAAAACTGATTGTATCTAGTTATGAGCAGATTCAAGTAAAATCATGCCTTATGGCTTTTACTTACTCAGTCCATTTAGTCCAGATCTTATAGAACTTCTCTTTTTGCACTTTCAAGGAAAATGTCAACTTTTCCATAATGTAAACCTCGTGTACAATATCAATCCATTCCTCAATAGTGGGAGGTTCCACTTTTAACCATTTTCTCGTAATGGTTTTCTTACTTGTTGCCAATAATATACCAGGTAATTTCTTGTCATTAACATTACAGTTGTCAAACAATATGTCAAATACATGCCAAATACATGACTTCGCATTTAAAAGGAATATTTCCTCCAAATATATTATTTACATCTTCATGGACCCGTTCCCAGTAAGGTCGAATAATCTGGCAATCCCAGAACACATGAAAGTGGTTTGCTTCATTAGTCCCACAGAGTCTCCAACAGGTAGCACCCCGGCCCAGACCTGAACAGGTGTAGCAAGAAATCTCATTACGTTTTTCCAGCAGAACTCTGGCCATGTCTTTCAATCTGTAGAGACCCACTGTAGTTGACAAACGTTAATTTTTTAATTGATTTAAGTAAAACATTAATGCACAAATGGATTTCAAAGACATTTCTTGTTATATTGATCTCATTGATAACTAAAAATTGGTATTGATATTGGCCGTCAAAAAACTATTTCAATCTACTTCTAGTTTTTCTTCTTCTTCATATTATTACTATTACAGTATTTGATTTGGTGATGTATTGCATGCTTTGTTTCCTTCTTCCTAGACTCTCTGGAGCTGGTCACCACCACCACACATCTGTCACAACCACCATAACTTTCTGTCATCATGGAGCTAGACTTTGGACATTTTGATGAGCGGGACAAGGCCTCCCGCACCCCACGGGGTGGACGCCTGAACGGACTCCCCAGCCCGACCCACAGCGCCCACTGCAGCTTCTACCGGACACGCACCCTGCAGGCCCTCACCAATGAGAAGAAAGCCAAAAAGGTGCGCTTCTACCGCAACGGAGACCGCTATTTCAAGGGCATCGTGTATGCTGTGGCCAACGACCGATTTCGCACCTTTGACGCTCTGCTGGCCGACCTCACACGCTCTCTGTCCGACCACATCAACCTGCCGCAGGGCGTCCGCTTCATCTTCACTATCGATGGCACACGCAAGATCTCTACCTTGGATGAACTAGAGGAAGGTAAGCATGTTTTACTAGGAGCCACCAAGCATTTAGAAAGCATCAGGAGCCATCATGTTGAAGGTGATCTACAGTTTCGAGTGGGTTTCTGACTTGAGAAGATTTAGAAACATAACGATTACAGTTTTCTGAGATTAGAAGCCTCATCTGCTCAGTCTAGACTCCTCTAATCTCCCATTTGATGTATCAACTTCTAATCTGAAGGACTGTGTTGCTGCAGTGGACTGACATGGTCTGCTTTTCTCAACTGTTCTTTTAAAATGAAACGGTTTCATTTTTTGTCAGATTTTCTTGCAAAGCAGTTTTCTCCCAAAGGGCAAAGCAAATGTGAGGCAACACTCTGAAGGAGAAATCAGTTTAAACACCCACATATGCAAACCTGCTAAAATATCTCTTGTTAGTTAGTGTTTCTTTGAAAGATTTTATTCCTGTAAATGAAGCTGAAAGCAAGTCCTCTGCCTTGATCTGAATGGGGTTCAGTGGTCTCAGTTTTGGTACATTTCACCGAGTCTCTCAGTAGGTTTCACACTGAGCTGTAAAGTCGGCTAGCTGCAGCTCAGCATGGGATAACAGTTCATTAATAGAAATCATTAGCATCTAATTCTTTAAAGGACCCTCCAGTCACAATTTCTTTGAGTTTTTACCTGTCAGACGTTTCCATCAGCATCGGTAGTCACAGTGGGTGGAAATCCCAACTCAGACTGCACCATTTAATTAAAATGAAAAGAAAGGATTTTTCTGATTCAGCAGCCAACAGACTTTACACCATGACATGTTTCATACTCAGGCTGATCAGCTGCTGTCTGATAGATGCAGAAGCGTAAAAGATCGACAGATTCGTGAGCAGCTGCCATGGTGGCTGTTTTGGTCTATATTTGGCATCTGATGGCTGTTTAGAACCAGAAGTGATTTCTTGGCCTACAAAATTCATGTCGTGAAAGTTGCCAAAGATGATTTGGAATCCCTTTTGGTAACCGAATGAAGTCCTTGCGTGGCATCAGACGGGATGATCCATGCATTGACCTGCTTGGGAGCAAAGTCGTACATCTGTGAAACTATTCCTGATGTGCAACAGCGTATAGATTTTATTTTAAGAATTTGTCAACATGGGAAGTGCTAAAGCCATAAGAAGGCAAAAGTTGTTTTTTGAGCACAGCAGTACTTATTGAATACTGCTGAACCCACAGCCCTCAGTCATTTTAAAAGACTTTTTCTGCAGAATAATTTTAGGGAGACCTTTCCTTATGAGATTCCTTTAAAGAAGCAGGATGAGGTGGACTGGGTGAGTCTGGGGTAAAGCTAGAAGATCAACTGCAGCTTAATTTGTCTAAAATGAGGCGATCATCTCTGCTTCCTGAGCTGCTTAGGAAAGATAGAAATGTGTGTGTGCAGTTATGTGCTGCTTTCCATGTGTTTGTGCAGTAAGATGGGGCAGCAGAGTGAGCACTGTGGGTGGTGGGGGGACATTTCATTGTGCTTCCTCTTGCGGGATATAATTAATTGCTCAATCTCCTGTGCACAGTGTAATCCTGTTTTGTGCCGTTTGTCTTTGCTGTAATTTCTCTACATTTGGCCTAATTGTTGCCTTCTGGATCCCCCCTTTTTGCCAGAATTTCTCTCCATCTTTCTGCCCCTGCAGCCTTTTGTTTTCACAGGCGACCCGTCAGAGCAAGAACTGCAAAATCTGCAGAAAAGACAAAGAAGCTGATACACGATGATGAATCTGGCAGATTATTTAGAGAAATACACATAATGTGAAGGACTTCAGTCACCTGAATATGTCTATACGACCGACGTCTTTCTGTCTCTATTCAAGCATTCTGTTATTCTTAAAGCAGGCGTCATGCTGCGTGATGATTCTTCTAACCAAACCAAGAGATACAAGTTTTGATCTCAAAACTAAATGAATCTTTGAAAGCTTGAAAATGTTTCGACTTTATTACTTTTAGTAGGTGTTGTTGGACTAATCTATGCTGTGGCCTCATGGGAGAACCTTGAAGTTCACGCCCTTCTTTTTCCTACAACACCAGAAAAAGACATGCAAGTGTCTGTTCCAGTATTTTATATATACACCAAAATCAGCTACATATGTAACTCTTTCATCCTATATGTCTAAATTTAGCCTTTTTTCAGTGGGTTTGAAGGCCAAGGTGCAGTGTGTAGGTCTCTAAGGCATTTTTATACCAATTATAGTCTAAGATGAAACAAGTTTGTTTCCTTTGTGAGAAAAGATTTTGTTGTGCACCTTAACCTACAAGTGTTTTGCCAAATCGCAAAAGAAGACGTGTTTTCCTTTCGTCCAAGTTGTATCCAACCAGCTAGATACTGGTAGTTTCCATTTGGACTCCTTGAATCCTGATAATCCTGCTGCCACCTCAGTATGATGAGCATCAGTGGAATTCAGTTTGTGAAGGATCAAAAATAACTTCTGGAAAAACAGGATGGTATCATGTGTCATCTGAAATGGTTCACTTACTCATTGCCATCCCACAAAGTTTCCTGTCAAATTTAAGACCAAACTTTCTCATGCTTGTGCTTAAAACAAGTAAATTTGGCTTCTGGTGCAGTAAGTGAATTTTATTTAATCGGGTGTTTTAATGTAAGTCAGGCTGCCTGACTGTCATTGTGGCACAGAAAATCTTGAAATGAGATCAAAAACACAAATTTCAAGCATTCTAGTTGAGCCTAGTTAACGTAAAAGAATCCCGTATATAGACACGTGCTTTGTGTCGAGTTAAAAATAACTAATAAAAACAAAGCTGATTATCAAGACAAGGTAAGTGACGTGTTAAATGACTTGAATAAAAAGATCCTCTATAGAAAACACAAGATAATCCATTCATACCAACAAAAAAGAGCCAGCTATATTTAAATCTAAATATAAGATGATTATACTTACTTAGATTTGCAGTTTTTGTAGTGCAACAAAGAAAACTGATACCAACTGCAGTGATATTTATTTTCTTCAACAGAGTAAAATGATTTTTTTTTTAGGTGTCATTAGATCGATAGATTTGAAGATGTGAAAGGTGAGATATATATCCTCCTGCTGGTCTGGATAGTTCCTGGAGGTTCACATGTTTCTGAGTGGACTCTCTGGGACTCTCAGGTGTCAGTGTTGAATATCTGAATGTGTTACAACACACTAACCCAATTTTTCTTCGCCTCCGCAGGGGAAAGCTACGTTTGTGCATCAGAGAACTTCTACAAGAAGGTCGACTACACAAAGAACGTCAACCCCAACTGGTCTGTGAATGTAAAGGCCTCGGCGAGCCAGAAGAACATGCAGTCCTTAGCTGCCAAGGCGGCCAGCGAGCCCAGAGAGAGCAAGGACTTTGTTCGGCCCAAGCTGGTCACGGTGATGCGCAGCGGCGTGAAGCCACGCAAAGCCGTCCGCGTCCTGCTCAACAAGAAAACGGCGCACTCCTTCGAGCAAGTGCTCACCGACATCACAGAGGCCATTAAACTGGAAAGCGGCGTGGTCAAGAGGATCTACACGCTTGACGGCAAACAGGTATGTCAAAGTTTCAGTTGCCGTCCAGCTGCCATCATGCCGTCAGACTTTGGATTTCATGTGCTGCTGCAAATTTGAATTCCCTGAGTCACGATATGCATATGAGAAACTCTGCCATTGGAGAAATTCAAACAGGCCGAGCTGCTGGTGGATTTTTCTATCTACATTTGTGTTTGATTTGGGATAGGGCCCACTGTTCTAGGAATAAATGAAATAAAGGCAGTACAGTACAGTATGTAAACATCACTACACAATAAGAAAATTTGTGGTCAAGACTGAGGACAGTTCATTATTCAGCCAAGCTTCATCAGGATCAAAGGAAAACAGGAAACTGAATTATTTGCATGGAAATGAAAAAAAAATTCAAACCATCACACTGCTTAATCAGTGGTTTCTTTATTGAAATTTTAAATAGAGTAGTTACAGGGAAAAATCTTATTGTTCGGTCCAACCCTCAGTCAACAGTGACACAGCAGGTCCATGAGAACCCCGGGCATCCATGAGAACAACCTTTGTACCCAATGACCTTCATTGTCAGCTGTCTTTATTCAACATATTCTCCTATCTTGTGGTTCAGGACATCAGAGTCCATCCAACAGCCTTTTGTTGTGGAGTTAGTTTTTAGGCCACTGGAATGTCTGAGTCCATCTGTCACTGAAAAGCTCTAAAGTCCTGGCAAGTTCTGCCTTCCACCCTTTATGGTGGTGTACAAAAGGCCAAACCCTGTATTGTTGTGTTTGATCATTTTGTCCCCATTGGTAGCGTGGTGTTTTAGTAAAGCTGTGAGAATGTGGGTCGAGACAAACCTTGACTGGGACATGGAAGCTTGTAAACTCTGCATCCTCACAATTAACGTGGGTCAGTTCAGGTCAGAGTCCTAAAGACTCTTATAGCATGACGAAACATTAATGCACAGAAAATTCAAATTTAGACATGACGTGTCAAATAAAATATATATTTCTGAGTTAGCTTTGTTAGACAAAGAATTTGGAGTAAGGCAACCAACTGTACGTCAAATGTTTTTGTCAAATGATTGTTTTTGGCATGAATTCCCTGTTTGAGGTGATACTTTAGTTGCAGATTGAGGTTTAAAGACAAACATATTTTTGAATAGAGCAAAATGTCCAAGCAATCCAGACTACTGGTCTTTGAACTTTAAAAAAATAGGAAAAAATTGAACACTAAGGCACTAAACTGCATCTATCGATCCAGCATTCAGTGCAGATTGTGAGAGAAGACATTGCTAGCATGGAAACGCTGTCCTAGTTATTCCCATCTTACTATATTACTGTCTTATATCACATTCATATTAAGTCCATTCATTTTATAGCTTGACTAGTGCAGCCAATAAAAGCTGACCAAGTGAGGACACAGCTGCTATTTAAATGTATAAATTTGCCTGAAACAAAAAGCACAAGACGAGCAAAAGCTGCTCACATTGCCCATATGAGGCTCACACTTAAACATTACCTAAAAGTCAGTCCCAGGGGAATACTATTGTTTTCTCAACACACCAGCTAAGCTAAAAGGACGTAATGTTTTATTCATGTTCACATTTTATCAGAATAGTCTTGAAGGACGACCGTGCAGGGTCACCCAGCTGGAAACCTGCAGAAAGGTCTCTGACGTAGTGCGCTCATTATAATATATCTTTAATATCAGGTTGTGTGTTACTCTGTGAACTGAAAAATAGAGGGAGTGTGAGGGGTGTGGTCCAGCAAATAACATAAAAACCTGTTTGGTTCTGTACAGTGGGGTAGAATCAACAATTATTCTTAATATTTGGTGCAGTTTTGACCTTTTCGTTTACCAGAACATTAATGAGAAAGTGCATCTTGCAGGTGTCTCACTGGCGATTAACTGTGGTCTACTGTGAGTCAATGCAAATTAACAGAGGCAGGGATGAGGAGCAAGCGTGAAAACATGTGTGGATCTGGACATCTGTTCCTCAGTCCACTCTTTGATATGGTTAAATGTTCGCTGGTTCTCCTGTGGAGAGGTTTTTCTTGTCTTATTGATTACAGATGGACTGGGGTTGGGGGTGACCTTTAGGTGGTGCGCTATTTTATTTTTTGGTCTTTCATATTAATGAGCTCAGAATCACATGTGTCTTGGAGGAGGGGAGGGACTGTGAAATGATAGATGGGGGAATTTGATTTTAATGCTCCCTCCCAGGGGTGAGTCTGGCTGCCCCGGGTCTTATACTGGTTTCTACAGAAACCCTTGCTGGAAGATTGTAATCTCCTTATGTCATGTCGTGCAAATGTATTATTATTTTTTAGGGGGCCATGAATTTTTAATGGTGTGTTCCCACAAAATGAATTTAATCACCACCATATTGTAGTATTCCAATGCGGACACGTTGATTATGCTGTCAGCGGTGTGGCTATAGATTGTTTCATAATTAGTGTCCATTGATCTCTGACTCATGCCGGGGACTCCCGGCTTCGTTGCGATGCCCAGAAATGTGAGAAATGCCGTGCACGTTATTGTGGCGTCTTTGTGTGCAGAGGCACACTGCAGCTGCTCTGTGGTGGAGGTGATATGGTAGAAGCAATATTGATGCAGTGCCCGCCCCTCCCTGACTCTGCGCCGATCCTCCTCTTCCCATTCCGTTGCGATAGCTGCTGGGACTGGTTGCTAGGAGACCACATCCCAGGCACAAAGAGAGCCCAGCTGGTGTGGACTGGTCTGTCAGATACCACATCCTGTAGTGGGTGTGAGAGTTTACTATCAATGCGAGCCTTTGGTGTAAAAATCACTTGTCATGTGTTTTACCTGTATACATTCCATCATTGGTGGTGAAGTGGAGGCTTAATGGACTGTAGCTTGTGTGTGGTTCTAAAAGGTCTGTTTGTGATTTTTAAGAAAAAGGTGTTCAGGTTGTGCTTTCTAGCATTTTTAAAATGGCTACTTTTCATGCCTGATGTTGCTCTTTTTCCTTAGAGTCTCTAAAGGCAGCCTGCCCTCCTCTCTTTTTGCCAGTGTTGTGTGCAAAATCACTCCCATTTTCCCCTCAAACGCTGGTGCTTTTCAGTTCAATCAGGGAGGGTGGGGCCGGTGGATTCAGGCCTACCATTCTAACAGCAAATTAGGATCATTTTATTTTCCTTAATGGGGAGTAATTATTTCCCCCAGTCTGTAAAAAAAGAAGAAAAATGCATTACTAGATTTGCCCTTAGTGCTTGTACAGGCTACATTAAATCAGAGAGAGTTTATTTAATTGCTGGCAGCCATTTTGTATTCATTCCTCTTTGATAGAGGTGTCTGCAGAGGAGAATAGTTCCGATTTGCATGTGAGATCCACTACTTTATCTGAATTGCACTTGGAGAAGGTTTTCCGTCTGACAGATGCCAAATTCAAATATCATTTGTGAGATGTGTTGCCGGTCTATTGTGCTGCTGTGCGATTAGTCCTGATAAATTACCTTGACGAGTCCGCAGCATTGCAGAGGCTCCTTAACAGATCTGACTGCCCCTTTATCCTGAGCCGGGTTTTTGTTTCGGTTTCCTTTCTGTTTTTTAAAATTGATTTGTCAAGAAAACACCACGGAATAAAAGAAATGGATGCTACAGGCATGCTTCAGGCACAAGGTCGCACTGTTATTGTCAGAGAACAAAAGATTCGAGTTGGCTTTAAAAGTTAACAACTATGGAAAGAAATTATTCACTGAATAAGGGATGGATGCATGCATGGGTTCAGGGCTTCTTAACGATTAAAATACATCCACTAATAGGCAAGAAAAGCCTGCTTTCCTCTGCTTATCAGGGCTCTTGCAGTCTGCCTCTGCTCTTTGCCATGCTGCAGAAGCAGTTGTCATGGCAATAAGCTCCGCCGTGATGGATTCAGTTTGTGACAATGGGTGTAATACGCTGAGTGTGCTCTTTGCATCGGGTCTTACCTGCCTGCCCTCCGTTCCTCATCCTTCAGCAGCTCACACTGCATCGCTCACACAGACGCTGTGGGACGGAGGCAGACAATCCGGCTGACAGAGGGGCGTGGTCCCCACCATGAGGCTTCTGGTGGAAGACGGTCTGCAGCTGAATCTCCCCTAACAGCCCTGCTTTCCTGCACAAACACCACATCAACAAGTGAGCATGACCTGAGGGGGGGAAAGAGGAGGAAGCGCAATTTAATAATGCTTAGGCCACATCAGTCAGCTAAATGGAAAGCCTGCTTCCTTGGAGTTGGGGAGGGGTGGGGTTAAAACAACACCAGGCACCAGCTGGTCCCCATGACTGTGCAGATATCGGTGCCTAACTGGCTCATCTGTGCTCCAAATGCATCCGGAGCACCTACAGCAACATGCGGACTGTATGATGGTGCACAGAGGTCATAGACGGGTCAGGAAGGCAACTGGTACTGAAAATCCCTATAAGAGCGGAACAGCAATTACTGATGCCCACATGTGTTCTTTCTTCTTTAATCTGCTTTCTTGGATTTTGTCCTGAAATTCTGTGCATCGGTTGAGGTGCTGACATGTTGTTTCATGTTTTCTACTGTCTGTGAAAGCCTCAGTTGAAATGGACAAAATGGAGACGGTGAGGGTATTTTGGAGGAATATTCCAGTCAGTGCAGAGGCGCTGATATTGATCGGGTCTGTGTGCCTACAGTGAAGGGAATGGTGTGGGTGTTTCCCCATGGGTTGCAAACCAAGGTCTTGCTGGCTCTTTTTCAGTCTTTTATACTCGGGGTTTCTCTCGCATAGCTCGGTAATGCTGAGACTACACAATGCAGCGATTCATTTTTCTGTTTCTTTGGGTTTTATTTAAATGCTCAGTGCTCAACCTTACACCTTCCCTGGAGTTATATCCTCAGCCACGCACAGAGAAATATAAAGTGCTGCTGTTTGCAGACACTGAATTTCAAGTCTTATTCGTGTTCGCATTGTCAGCTGTTTTGTATAAGGATAGAAGAAAACCCTCATGAACTGATGTGAGAGCACAACAGTGAGACATTTAATACTCCTGATTAGCCATTTGCTGACTCATTAGGCCTCGTGTTAAGCTTTTCCTCTTCATCAGATAAGTAATGGTCAGTCAGAATGCCCCAATGCAGCATTGAATAGCTTTACTTCTGCCTAGAGATCAATTTTATGGCTTTGTCGAGTCAGAGATGAGACGGACTCCTTGTGAATCATCGGCTGTCTGTTCATTTCTGCTCTGACTGTGCAGCTGAAAGGATGAGTTAAAGTCAATACAAGGCAGCCGTCTGCAGAAGGAAAACGATGCATGAGCTTTGTTTGGAGATACCGCCCTGCTGCTTCACACAGACGTATCTTGGTTACACCTGAAATGAGTTCCCCCACAAAAATGTGTATTATACGATGTGTTGGAAGCTTTGAGGCACTTTTTGAGGTTATTTTTCTAGCTGTGGTTGTGGTACTGCACTTGTTTTCCTATTTGCTATCCTCTTAATAGAATACATTCATGTTTAATTGTTCTTGTAGAAATTGAAACAGTGCATTTGTAAGTGGTGTAATGGACTGCAGGCCCGCCCACAGTTTGGTGCACATGTGAACCGAGGGTTAATTTCAGAGTTTAACAATCATAAACAAAGCAAGTATAGTTTTACTGCCTCGGTTGCTTTTTAAAGTAGCTAGAGGTACACATTTTACTTTTTAAACAAGGCTATCTGTCAGTTTTAAAGAAAGTGATCCAGATCTGCACCTGGTAGTTGTTGTGTAACCCTGCTTCCACACAGAGAGACAAACTCACAACACACTTTTGCCTCAGCCATGAATAATGCCCTGAATCTTGATGCAGAGTGACAAGATACGAAGCAGGTATTAAAAAAAGATGCTGACAGCGACAGTCATGGCAACACCTGTCAGTCCGTAAATTATTCCATCCATGACTCAAAAGCCATGAAAGGATTCAAACTGTGAATTTTGTGAGCCGTTGCACCTTTAGCATTCATTATATTTCACAGAGGTCACACTCTGCTGTGTGTTGGGGTTGAATTTCTGAGTTTGTTACTGTTTCAAGAATTAATCCTATGAAAGGTAACGCTGGTAAATGTCTGCAAATGTCTGTTTCGTATGAATTAAATAAGCACCAGAGCCACTGCACTAGCTTCTAACCCATCCACTTCTCAACTACAAGTGCAGAGTTACAGAACCTTCTGATTCTATATTTATGTGACCCTCATCACCTAATGAAAAGTGTGTGGCCTGCAGGCTATTTGGCCGGAGTGGGGCTAAAGGAACTCTTAATAATTCAGTTGTTGTAGCTGGTGGATCCCTGCATAGCTGCTGCTGGTGGTGGTGGTTTTTTAGGGGTCATGTGGTCCTGACAGCTGGTGAGGCAGAGATTAGGGATGGGCTTGGTGGGACAGAGGGTGGAGGGCACCTGGAGTCTGGAAAGAGCCAGTTTTTGGGAAACACCCCACCCACCCGCCTTTTAAAAAACACACAAATGGACACACTAACCCTAACGCTTGCACCTCATGAGCAACATGTAAAAATCTGATGCATGGCAGAGCTTGTGATAGACTTTAAGTTAAATGGCAGCAGGTTGCCTCATGTCGTCCTTCTCGTGGATGCCGTTGCCAGGTGGGTGAGTTTGACCTTTTCGGATTGAGTGGATGCTTCTTAACCTACATCCAAATGTTCTCAAGCTGCCCTGCCATTTCCCCACTCCTGCCATGTTTCAAAGGGACGCTGACATTTTCCGTTTGATCCAATTGCATGTGAAGCAGAGCAATTTTCCCACATGATTTCTGCCAACTCTAGACAGATGTCAGGCCACACTTCACTGGTGGGATACAGTGACTGTTAATCCATGACAGGCATCCCGTGTGAGAGAGAAAAACAATGTCTGATGTTGTTAATCAGGTGATTGTTGGACTGTCTGTGGGAAGTTTGATACAGACTGTATATGAAGTATTTGGTGGCTTAATAATACAAAGAGGACTGCACTGTAATGGTACAGATAATGTGGATGTTAAGTGATCCCTGTTGGGAGTAAGATTAGTAGGATTAGAAGTTTTTGCTAAGGACTCTTAAAGAGGATCGATGCTTTTTGAAATGTAGGGTTAAACCCTTATAATGTTCTATTTTGCGATCCAGAGACACCTAAACTACAGTCATTCTCTCAGATATGAGAGTTTTTGATTAAGATGGCAACAATCAAGTTTCTTTGCAGCAATCCAGATGTTCAGTCATTTTCAGTGTTTAAACCAATGCCACATCTTTGTTTTGAAGTATTTATGTGATATTCTTTCCTAAATCAGAGATCGGACAGACCGTTAGACCATTAAGAAATACAGTGGCCCCGTGTGCTGTGCAACCAGAAACCTAATCTTAGAGAGAGATTCTGTTAAGAAAGATTAAGGTAGCAGTCTGTCGGATAAACACTTTATCCCTTTAATCAGCTCTGTTCTTAAAGCTATTAAAACATGGACAAGCATCCAGCCTCCCGCCTCATCCCAGCCCATTTCCATCTCCCTTCCTCTGCCCGCTGGCCTTTGGGGGGGGGGGGGGGGGAGCACTTCCTAATGCTTCCATCTTATGATTAACTGTCAGGTGCCCTTGTTGCCGCAAAACAGTTTAACCTAATGAAAGTAACATGTATCTAATCTCTTGATAATGAACACGGAAGAAAACCCAAAAGTGCAGCTTGTAAATTAGCCCCGGCTGAAAAACCAATTAGATTTTGATCCCTGGAGTCAAAGCACCATCTCTGTGCCTCAGCGGGGATCTGCCAGGCCTGTATCCAGGGAATCTGGTGGGACTCGGAGAGGTACAGCTGTTGGATGCCACGCCAGCGAGTCACCACCACACGCTTTTAGCTTGTCTAGCAGGATACAGAACCAACATGGCAGCTGTTGGGGTGGGGTGTTCCCAATTTATCTGCAGCTCATAGTTTGGATGCGTATCACAAAGGAAAGCATGATGCATCTTGACTGTCCTCGCAAATACCCCAACACAGAGTTACCCTTCAGGCCGTGGACCTCTCAGAGAGACCAGCAGACAGTTTACATCAGCGAAAATTGCCCGCTTTTAGAAAATTGCCTTGAGGGTTATGTGTAGTTCAGTTACAGTAGTAGTACTGTACATGACTTGATCTTTTAATCCAAATGAGAAGGAACAAATTTCAACAGGTGCTGAAAGGCAAACTGGAAACTGGACCGGGATGCTTTGTAAGAAATCTCATCTGCACAAGAAAGAGGAAAAAAAAAGCAGCCTTTAGCCTCAATGGCTTTAATAGGCATGTCTGAGCTGGTTATAGGGTCTGTATAATGGAGAGTAGAGGAGAAGGTGTGGCCCAAAGACATCTGTCCACTAAGTAGGCCATACTGTGTCAACAGCTGCTATAGAATAAAAACACCCTGGGGAAGGAAGTCGAATCATTTAAGCATTGCAGCAAAGGTGTAACATTATCATCTCTGTTTGGGCTCTTTGTGCCTTTTGTGTGACTGTTTTGTTACTTGAACCTAATTTACTTAAAGGCATCCTTACATGACAAACACAAAGACGACTACAGCTTGAAGCTTTAGTTTGTTGGCAGGCCTCTACTCTGTAAATTCATCCACATTAAACCACATGTTTACACAGCAAATATTTTTAAATGTAATCAGCTTTCAGTCTGGGATATTCATCATCTTTCATGTTGTTTCCTCTGCACAGCTTTGAGCAGTTCTTTGTGTTAGAAAGCACTACTCAGCTGGATGATGGTTTTTAGGGAGCCCATGTTATGGTTTTTGGGTTTTTTACCTTTCCTTTAGTTTGTTTTTGTGCATGTTAAAGGTCTGCAAACTTACAAAACCCAAAGTCCACAACAAGGAGAGTTATTTTCTCCCTCAGAAAACATTGGTTCTTACTCGGCTGAAACGGCTTATTTGAAATGGAGGCTTTGCTTCTGTCTCTTATCCATGTCACCATGTAACACATTTGCATATCGTCTGCCTAATGGCTAGATTTGTACACAGTCAAGCATAGAATGAGGAGCTTCTTTGCAGTCCGCCATTACATTTTTTAAATATGAGGCGCTTCTGATAGAATTACATCCCATATTCAGAGGTCTGGGTTTACAATATGCAGCCAATGTTACCTCGCTTTGGTCAGCCCAGCTGACCAATCAGAACAAACTGGGCTATTTGTAAGGGCGGTCTTAAATAGACAGGAGCTTAAATGGAGCATTTCATAGAGGATGAGAAGAGCTGCTACAGCAATGTACAGTATGAAAAATAATGGATGTTTGAACATTTAAAGCATGTAAACATGTTGTACTAGGCCTCACAAAATATCATTTTAAACTATAAATGTGCCCAATATGGGCTCTTTAAATAGTCCAGAATCAGCAATCGACAGTCAAAATCCTATCAATATATTTTTATCAATAATGACATTGAATATTTGTTGGCAATAAGCTTAGTTTCTGGAGTAAGTCAAGCAAAATGATTTATTAGCTTTAAATCGTGTCACTTTAGCCATGCTAGTGTCATGGCTCTAAAGATGCTGGTGCCAGTCTGTCCATCCACTTCTTTGGTCCAGACTTAAATATTCTAACAGTCATGGTATGGATTGCCATTAAAGTTTATACAGACATTCATGGTTGTTAGAGGATGAATTCCCACAAAAGAATCTGAATCAATGACTGGTCTGTTATCTTTTCTTCTGCCACTAATGAAGGGTTGACATCTGTAGTTTGTAATATCTGTTGGATAAATTGTCATGTGATATGCAGCACTCACTCATGTTCCCCTCAGGGTGTACAGTGTATTCCAGTAGCTTTGGTGATCCCTTAAAACCTCTGTAAAGCCACCAGGTTGCTGAGAAACTGTTGAAACTAGATTCAGGCACTGCGAAACAAGCAGATTTTCAGAAAGTAAAGATGCTTTCAATTGACATAAAGGCATTTCGATTCTACATTTCCTCTATAGTGAACTTTTCCATTTGGGTATGTAAATAACAAAAAATTTAATGCAAATGGGCAACTAATAAACTGAATTGACTAAATACCTGAAAAGCTAGGCTGGACTTTATATTTATTGCTGATTAGTTACAAAGCAAAAGACAAATATAAGATGGTGATTATGGAAAACATTATACTTGAGCGTTGTGAGCATGATGTTAGTATTTATCTCAAACTACTGATGTGCTGAAGAATAACCTCCCAGAGTCCCTTGCAGGACTCTGGACTTTTACTCTCGTCTTGTTATGATAATATGGGATGTGATGATAGTGGATTCTCAAGTTTTCTGTGTTGTTGCTTCACAGGTTACTTGCCTTCAGGATTTCTTTGGTGATGACGACGTCTTCATTGCATGTGGACCAGAGAAATTCCGCTATGCACAGGACGACTTCTCTCTGGATGAGAACGGTGAGCATGATTCCATTAGTCTGTATTTTACATGATGGCATGCAGTAGTTTTAGGCCAGTATGTGCAGTATATACAGTAAAATGTTTGCTGTAAAAACATTAAACCTACAATGGCAAATGTTACCCACAAACCTAAATTTAAATAGTTCTGAGGAACTGTATATTACAGGATATGAGACAAATAATTAAAGAAGGAATCAGTTTAAACTGGTAAGTTTCTGGTGTGCTGCCCCCTGGTTTCCAAAATTGCACCTAAAATGTATCCTGTACTGGGTATAAATATAATGGAAATGCCTACAATGTGAGATAAAGAGGTATATAGTCATGCTTTGGAAGAGATTCTACATTAATGTACAAAGCCGTGCTTCTTTATAGTGAAAATGTGTGAGGGAGGCTGACAGAGAGACGGAGAGAAATGGAGTCAGAGAGAAGTGTGTTATCTGCAGCTGGCAGCAGGGATAGGAAAGACCAGAAGAAGAAGAACCATTAATCTGTCCGGTGACAGGTTTAGGCCAGCTGATCTGCTGCTGCTGATACTGCTGAGAAGTCAAGGAGAGAAAATGTAAAACCAATCCTCCAACTGAGTCTCCCCACAGACCTGAAAAACCCCATTTTTAACAACCCACTTCCACCTAATGTCCCCGCCTCGAAACATTTGGCATCTTCCACTTGTCTTTTAATCCGAACACAGCACCAATACGGGGCTGATTTGTCATCATGTTCCTTTTTATTCCTGCTCTTTACGTTTGTTTCTTGTCAGGCCTTGGCAGGATGGAGATGCCGGTTAATTCATAATGATCTGGGTCCTTTCCTCTCAGCGTACTTCCCCCAATAGAACCAGAGCTAAATTGTTTCATTCAGTCTATAATAACCTTGAAGCCAACGCTAAATAAAAGAGCGTCTCGAGCATCCAGACATCATTGAGTTGGAGGAGAGAGCCTTGTCTGCGATACGTCACATGGACATTATGATAACTGAACTGTATATCTATAACACTCATCAATCTGGATGATTTATGGTCAGATTGTGATGTTGGGGGGGGAAACAATCTACAGAGAGAAATGGGAAAAATATGCCCTTGATATGTTTTCTGGGAGTTAAGGTTCTATATGGACAACAATCATGGGCCATGAAATGCTCATTCTTTACTTTTGTCTTAGCTGGAGATAAAACATAGAAAGTCTATTTCCTTTATCCTCCAACTGCATGATCACTGCTTTTAAGTTGGGTTTGGCAGCGATACCAAAATAGATCTGAATCCCACGTGGTTGCATTTGACAGTCTTTATGTTAAACACAAGACTATTCGGAGGGACACGCAAGCAGAGAAGAACACGCATGTACCTGCATCTTTTGTTTACGCAGACACATTGTCAGCTGAAGCCGAGGAGGAATCTGATCGACTCGGGGCTATTTCGAGACCTCTGAGTAGACTAGACAAGCTGCCAGGCTGAAGTACTGTCAAGAGGTGTGGCGGCACACCTTGCAAACGGCAGCACAAAGATGTGTGCGTCTGTATCCAGTAGTGTGTGAAGGTTAAGAGAGAGTAGACAGCCATGGTGCTATCCCAGGAGATGGAGGGAGGACAGATAGTATAATTAGCATCAAAAGTGGAGGAAAGGGGGGAGGAAGGGGGGAGGAAGGAGGGAGGGAGAGAGCCTGGCAGTACAAACAGAGACCAAGATGCAGAGGGAGGAGCAGCAGTGTCTGGAGTCTGTCTACCCTGATTAATACAGTGACCCAGAATATACAGCATCCATTTTTCTATGATTTGTCTAAATCATATGTATATCATTGATGGGAGTCCCAAAACTGTGCATTCATGCGTTTTATATTATTTGAACCTGAGATACTACGGGAAAGGAAACAAACATGTCGCTGCAGTCGGGGAATTGAAGCTGTTTATTGTTTGCAAGAAAATAATATATGGAAAATAAACACAAAGGCAACAGAATTTCAAAAAGTGGGATGGGCAGCAAAGGAAACGGAGCAGCAAGTTGAATCAAATCAGAGAAATTAGAAGTAAAATCACTTCATAGGACAATGGATTCACAAGCATTAAATTTTGGGAAAGTCTCCATCTATATAAATATTATGATTATGATGTATCCATGTTACTTCTAAAAAGAGCTTTGCCAAGTTTTGTTCTATTGTTTTCAGACGCTATGAGGAACCTTTAATTCATAATTTGGACTCCATTACATTTCCAGACATGAACAGCTGCTGCAGTTTGGAGACAAGTGTTTTGATTTCTAATTTTTTCCGTGCTTCTCTCCACAGAATGCAGGGTGATGAAGGGACCCAAAGCCCAGCGTGGTTTAGCAAAGAGCCCTGGTCCAATCAAGCGCAGCAAGTCTCCTGCTGAATCGAGTGAGCCCATTATTATCTCACCTACACTGTAGCTCTTCCTGTTGAAAGTACCGCAGACACTGACCGCACCTTGTTATAAAAATCAAAGCCGGTGGAAAAGAAAACTAGACCGTTTCTGTTGCTGTAAATGAACTGAGTAAAATATGACAGCAGAGTGATGCAGCTTCCCTTGATCTTTGACCCTGCTCTGAGGGGGATGGTGAGCCCACTGATGAATTCTTCCTCTACGATCAATAGTGTGAAATAGAAAATGGCGTAAAATACAGGTCAAACTTACCTTAAATGAGCATATTTCTGTCGTGTTTAGCATAATTTGCATTTTGTGTTTAGAATTTGACGAAAGGCAACAAAGTAGTTTTTCTCTGGTTGTATTTCAAGAGCTGAAATCTGAGAGTTTTTTTTGTTTTTTTTTAAGTGGGCGATCCAAACATCGGCTCATTAATCTCAGTACAACACCTCATAAATACCTTTAGAGTGGCAACAGTAAAACTCCAGGCTTTGTTTACTGGGAGTAATCTGATGAGATTTACTATAATGTTGCTAATGCAGTATCTTTTTTAAAATAACATGAATAAAACATGAAATGTAAACAAAGACAACATAAACAGCTGTAAGCTATTTGTCTCACAATCGTGCATTTTAACATTTAATAATATCCAGGAGGCAATAGAACACAGAGGCTCAGCTGCTGGTGCGTCTTTGAATCTTTTATGTTAACAGCAGCTTTTAACACAAGAGAAACGGTACAACTAAATGTTACAGTGCTGGATGAGTTTACATGGCAGAAGAGACCTGACTTTGTGCAGGCATCAGAGAAAAAAAATGTCTGTTTTCAGCTATAAATATTGGTGGAAAAAGACAGTAGTTATAGCAGAACTGTCTCCATGTTTCTCAAACAGTGGAAAGATGCTGCAGCAAGTAGTTAAATTCCCTGTGCAGTGCAGAGACTTGGCAGTGTGGGTGCATCTAACAGAGTTCATGTTTAATGTAATGTTGCTACAATATGAGATACGTTCCTCAATCCTTTAGAGGTCTTAAATATTCCTGGCTCACTGAAGGGGGAGGCCCGGCCTTTAACACAGCAGATGGTCGGCGGTAAACAGTCTGAGCATTAACCACCTTTGTGGTCGTATCCAAGAGGTCAACAGGGAGATAATGGGGACGTAGCAGAGGCAACACATGTGACTCGAGTATGTTAACTTCAATTACTACTTCAACAATTTCAAAAAAATATCTCTAATGGCAAAATAAATATGTAAATGTTTTGAATTTTCAGCATTCTATAATCTAAACCTGTTGCTATGGGTCTGTTAAAGCTGAATACATGACCACATAAATTAAAGGTCTTTAAACAAACTTCGACAACAGCCATATAAAGCCAAATGTTTTCACTCATTTCGTGCATGTTTCAAAGTGTCATGTACATAACATGAATCAACATAATGTGTGAGTCCTGGAATCTGTGTTTCCATAGAGATATTTTGACAAATGCAGGTATTTACAAGAGAATGTGTATACTTTATAATCATATATAAGATTCATATTCTACAGTTTTATATATATGTAAATGCATCGTTTTAAATTGCTTTCTTTAGCCTCTGGAATCTAAAAGAAAGTGAAGCACAAAAATGAATCACTGTTGTTTAATTAAACATCACTACGCTGCAGAAAGTTTTCTACAGAGGTTTAATAAATCTCTTAGGTGTAGAGATCCAGAGTCTAACCCTCGACAGTGTGGGCAGCTTCTCTGATACAGAGAGAAAAGGCTACTTTGTCCCTGTTTGATCTCTAAATAAAACGTCTGCTCAGTCTGTGTGGGAGAGCAGCTCATGTTTAGATAGACTGATTTTAAGGCTCCGCGATAATAGGACTCGTGATTTCTCCGTTTTTGGTCGGGCTTTTCCTTTTAAGGTGTTGAGTCGTTTTGTATTTCTGTTGATCTGGCCGAGTGGTTAAACGAAGCCAGTGGCTTAACAATGAAGCTTTATCCACTTTTTGTTTTCAACACTCGCTGGCTTCAACTTAAACTGGCCATCTGGCTCATAGTCCCTCCGAATTCTTTTCATCTCTTATAGACAAAAAACTCCTTTTAAACCACTTAACACACACATCTACAGCACATCACACTGCTCTTAGATATAAACACAATGTTCCCCACAAAGAGGATCCTAGCAACGAGGCAGGACGCAGAGCGAGTGAATAAAATGTCATCTAAGCAACACAGAGCTCGTCAGCCTCTCAGACCTGCAGCAGCATCTCTCTGCGCTGCAGCCAAATGAGGCCACAGTTCAGGTCTGACTTTTCTGCAGAGCAACAGAACAAGATTCAGACCTCTGCTGCTTCACACTTTCTAATCCACATTGCGTCTCTTGCTTCTGTTGCCCTCCTTCTCCTCCCTCATCCCTCCTTCTTTCCCTCCTCTCTGCTCTGTCGGCTCTCTCAGCCAACGGGACCGGCTCCAGCAGCCAGCTCTCCACCCCGATTTCCAAGCATTCCCCCACCTCCACCCCTACCAGTCCAGGCCTCAACAACAAGCAGAAGGTACCTGGTGCCTCTCATCCTCCTCTGACCTTTTATGTTGTTGCCCCTTTTTGTTCTCCAAGTCGATGCTCTGAGTTTACAGATGTGCTGCTCTGTGTTTGCAGGATCTCTACTTGCCCTTATCTCTGGATGATGACGATTCCCTCGGTGAATCGATGTAGACCCTCCTCCTGCCGCCAGCCTCCTGCTTTTTTTTGGCCTGAAACACAGAAGTTTAGTACCTCTGCTGCTTTCCACCTTCACTCACAGTGCCACCTGTTTAGGAGAACCACTCTTTGTCTCTTTTTAAGGGCCTTAGCCACCAGGGCTGACACATTTGCTGCTTGAGAAATGACACAAACGGGGATTTTTTTTTTTCAAACAATCAACTTCAACCATGGCGGAACAATCAGCTCACTAATGTTCAGACTTTATTCTATCTGGAGGATAGCCACTATTTCTGCACACAGTTCACAAAGCCACAGATTTAACGGTGCAAACAAACAGAATCACTTTGGATTTAAATATTTTGATAAAGCTTAGTTTAATGTTTCAGTCATGAGATTCCAAGCAGCAAATGGGTATTTTTAGGGGTGTTAGTCAGAACTGACTCAACTTTTGTATCACTTGACGTATTTGTGATGTTCCTCCATGTCCTCCTGTCCTTCCGCCCTGTAGTTTAAGGTGTGAAAGGTTCCTTGTCAGAGGAAGTCTGTTAAGCCAGATTAAGTCTTTCTAACCCGCTGTAAATACTGTGTATAGTTATCCACCATAACATCTCTGCCCAATGTCCATTGCTGTGCTTCCATAACGTCACTACAATGTCTGTCTAACATTTTCTCAACATGAAACAGGGTACGGTCAAAGTAAAAGAAGAACCAAAATGAAGTGGGATGCAGTTACTGACTGACGACGATTATTGGTCAGAAGCCTCCTCAATGAGAATCCAGGTTCCCAAATTAGACTACATGAGACATTATAAAACATATCTAAAGTTACACTGTTAAACCACCACAAGCACGGAGGCCTCAAACTCCTTGTGCTGCAAATAATTGGCATCCTTCTTGTCCAATCAGAGGCAAGGCGAAGGAGAAAGCGTCCCTCAACTCTTCATGTTGGTGTTTCCTCTATTTTGACCGCCTACATGCAGAGTAGGCTAATACAAGGAATATACCCACTGTGTTTTAGGTTTTTCACAAACTGCAGTGCATGATGTTGATGAATCATGATGAAATTTTTGGGCATGTAGAAAGTTGGATTTGAAGGACCCAACGGTGCAAAAAAAAAAAAAAAACAAACACAACCAAAGGTAAAACAAGTAGGCCCTTTTTTTAAGAGAAAGAAAGGAAACACACATTCAGGGCACAGTTTTTATCAACAAAGTTTAAATAATTCCTTTTAGGCCAGCTTATCGCGACTTCCCTTCCGCTTATTAGAGGTGATTTCACCGCGACTCGTGGTGACATTTTTATAGTTTGAAATAAATAATAAATAAAGGTCTCAAAGCCAAAGTATGTTTTTGGACCATTAATTATAGAAAGAGGGGAGATATGTAATTTAAATAGCTATAAAATATGCTGGAGGAAGCACACCTGGAGTTTTATGCATGTTACTTTAAAGGCATCAAAATAAGGTAAAATCATGCTCATCTGAGGCCATTAGTTTTATCAGGGCGCTAAACAGTAGTGGGATTTCTCCTATTTTGCATGGCTCAGCATCGTTCTCCAATATGGGGGTGATGAAAACATAACCGTTGTCTAAATCTACGTGTGGGGTTTTAAATTTTTATAAAGTTGACTTATTTATATCGAGGGTACTTGTGTAGGACTTTTTTCTAGTTTTACTCGCTCACATGAGCTCTAAACACTTTTTTTCCAAGCTTCTGTGTGCAACTTTGTATCGCCATATTCCTTTTTCTATCACGACGACTTGCAATCGTGTCTCTAGCGGATCTACTGAAGAGAGTTTACTCAGATTTTTTGCAGGGAATCAAGCCTGAGGAAGCTCTAAATTGGATGACACTGAAGCACAAAGCAGGGAGCTAGTTACTTATGACAGACACTTTACTGTGTACTACCACCATCAGTTTCTCAATATATTAATAAAATGCTGCACATGTAGCATCCTTTAAATTAATATCTATGCATTTGGATTGAAGAATATTTACAAAACTGATTTTTTCTTTTCTGTAGGAATGGCCTTTTTTATACCCAATAGTTTAATATAAGAAGCTAAAACTGAAATTTCCATGCAGTTATTCCATTGTGATGATGTGACGGTCTGAAAGTTGTATGTCTTTGGAGTGATCTGGTGCCTGCAGATGGATAAGCTTTGAGTAGCTGTATTTCGATCAATAATGCTCAAGACAAACCATCACTTACCAACTCTCTGGTGCTGTAAACTACACCTTTCTCCTGCAGAGAGCGCTCTTACACCAGCACAGCAACCAATAATATCGGCTAATCCAACAGCAGGGACTCCTCACTTCATCCACCATTTTGTACAAAAACCATATTTGTTGTCACGGTCAGTTCTGTACAACCTTACAAGCTAATAACGTTCTCGTTTCCTTGTTTTGTTTTTTTTTTCTACAGCTTATTACAGCGCTACTGCTTAGAAAGCATTGACAGAAAGTGTTGGTTGTCTTGTGTAAACCGGCGGCCACCATGTAAGATGGATGGTGTGATTCATCACCTTCAGTGGTGCCTTGTTTTTAGATTCCTGTCTTTTGATAAAAGAGAGAAAAAGAACACGAAATGGGACATCAATAGCTCGCTCTTTGTTAACAGCTCTTTGTAAAACATTTTTAAACGTCTTGAATGAGGAGACCTCCCAACACACTTTGTTTTGTAGAGATACAGGACACTTGATCATGGTGTAAATACGCTCCCTTCCTGTTCTCTTTCATATGTATGCCTTTTCTGATCGAATGAATGACTTTTTTTTTTTTCTCTGAAATCTACAATGTCCTTTTTAGTGGTACTTTGCAATGTCACAGTGGCTTGTTTCAGTGCTTCATTCAATGTATTAACCGGTATCCTTTTGCAATTAAAACAATTGTACTCCACCTGTTGGGTCTTGAGTTTTGTTCAGTTTTTTTTTTTGTTTTTTTTTTTACAAAAAAGTTGGTATTCTACACATTCAGGCATATGCTTGTCTCAAATCACTATAAAAACACTTGGCTTTTCATTCCTGTTCCTCATTCATTGAAAAAATAATAGTTCTGAAAGGGATAATACAGTGTTTCTATGTGTACAACACTCAATGGCCAAGACTCTATTGAGAGACGAATAAGTAGATAAAAGATTTGAGTCAAAAATAGTATTTGTGCTCATTGTGGAGGTTTCTACGTCTTCGTCACCATGGGAACAGGAAATGTGTCACATCATCAGCTGAAGTCAGACGTGTCAAACAGCTGATCAGTTAAACTTCTCAAATTAATTGGTTATACTGTAACAATTAATAGCGTCACAACATAATGTGTTGTGGTGGATTGTCTGTGCTGATAACATTTGGAAAAAATCACGAGTCTTGATTGTGTGACCTGATTGTTGAGCCAAATATTGTCTGTGTGTGTGTGTGTGTGTGTGTGTGTGTGTGTGTGTGTGTGAGAGAGAGTGTTTATCAGGTTTGAATAATTGATGAAGAACAGGAAATAAATTGATGCACCTGTATGTAAACAAACGACTGTTCCAGTTTGTTCCAGGTATGTGACCATTAGTGCAAACAGCATGCAAATACAAAATACTTGCAAAAATAATAATAGCTACAAAACACAGCTGGATTATAGCAACACATTGATGGTCTTGAAGTCAAAATCACTGATGGCATCTTTTGTATTCATTACACCTACAGCCACCCAGTAATCCCTACATTTAGCCAAGACATGGAATATAACAGTAATGTTCTGATGACTTGTTCTTATATATAGCACACCAAGGAGTTTAATACATCAGAAAAAATGATCTCCTGCACATTCATCCAATAAAATCTCTGAAATATGTGATATCTCTTGTCAATAAGGCTACCCTTATAGAGGATTTATAAAGGGTTTATAATTAGGCTATTAATTAGGTTGAGCACTTTATAAATCATTAAAAAGCTGTTCACTCATTAGATTAAAAAGGCCAGCAGTGACCTGTTGCCTGCCAAATAGTGAGCCCTCATTTATCCGTAGTGTTCAGCCTCAGACCTAATTGCTTATTTTGCTTTCTTGCTCTTCTCCATCAGCATTTGTACTTGTCAGCATCATCACTGTTAGTTGCATTTAGCCCTTGTCAACAAATCTTTTTAGTCAGAATGGGTCATTTGGGATATGAACTTAAGAGGTTCTGACTCTAAGGCTTTGGCAATATTTGCACTGAGATTTGTAACATGCTGTCAGGAGCCAACCTGATTATTATCACAGATCACACTGGATGTTAAAAGGTACAATGTGATGCTTCATATGTCTTAGTGTATTCTGTAGGACAGTATTTGAGATGTTACACCTTTACTTGGTGTGCTGCTCAGTCATTCTTGGTCCCACTCTTAAATATCTGCAGCCTCCCAAAACCATCCATGATTTCTGCTGTCATTGTAGTTTTTTTTATGACCATGTATTTATGAGTTACAAACACGGTGGCTCGGTTGGCTGAGGAGATTGTCTTCTAATCTTAAGGCTGCAAATGAGTGACTGAAAATGATATGCAGCAACTTTCTGCAATCACACTTGCAATTTCTCTAAGAATTGTCCATTCTAGTTTTACCCGTAAATAGGTTAATCAGGCCACAATGTAGGAACACATAGTCAGTTTCATTGTGCTAATAACTTGTTTACTGCTGCATATGGCAAAACAAACAAACAAGAAACATGAATCCTTTGAATCATTTGATTAGCTGTTGAAACGTCTTGTAAAATATGTCCTTTACTAATGAGTTACTAACATCTAAAGCTGGCAAAAAATGGAGCTTTACTGTAAACTGCAAAACACATCACTATTTATTAACGAGCTTGCTAAGATATATTATTATTACTGAAACAGAGCATAACTAGAGCATTGAGAGTAACTGAATATTTATCTTGCCGAATACTGAGCAGCCTCAATGTATTAAAACTGCTACAACTTATTTAGAATCGTCCATTAATGATTTATAAATAATTTGCATCTTAATTAATAACCTAATCACAAACCATAAATGAGTCTTTACACCGGATATTTATGTAGATTCACCTTTTCATTGTTTAGCTGCTGGACAGAGTCCCCTCCTCCCAGCTAGTACATAATCAGACTCACTACTGTGTATCTGTGCTGCTCTCTACTGGACATATCCATGCTGTTTGTAGAGATGGACAGTCATGTTCAGCTGTATGATTGTCCTGCCATCTGTTGGCTGTGATCTGCTCATGCAATAATTTGACATTTCTGCCTAATGAGGCTCAAAAGTTGATAAGGTTCTCTACTAAAATCAACATTTGAATTCCTCTGAGATCTATTTTGGGGTAGGCATTTTGCCAAAAATGAAGAAATGTAAACAGGAACTATAACTTATCAGTGGTTATCTCATCAATGTGCTATAAAAAAAGACTGTAAATGTTTAACATGAGCCATCAGAACTAAATGTCTGCTGTTGATGCCAAGTATTCTAGGGAATTAAAGACCTACTGAGTATTAATTAGTAGCAGTAAAAGGTCATTTTCTACAATTAGAAGTTTCCACAGAAGTGAGGCACCATGATGTCACAGCTATTGTCTGCACTGTGTGTTCAGTTCAGATCGAATAAGAAATGTTCCACTGTAAGGCATGTTTAGTCTTTTCTCCATGAATACAACTACAAACAAAGAAACTGATTCATTTTCTGTAGAAGAAAAAAACAGTCATAAAAAACATGAAGCTGATTTGTCATTCTGCCAGAATCATCATTTATGGCACATGGTCATTTAGTATTTAAAAAAGTAATATGGAGGAAAACAGTGGAAGGCAACCTGATGAGAACAGCTCTAGTAAAGAAGTTTTGTAGAAATACATGACTTAGGAATGCATATTTGTAATTCCTGAGGTCTCATAATCAATATCTGTGAACAATACACTTATCTATTATGCCTGAACAACTTATCTGACATTGCAACATTCTGTATTGACTGAATGTTTCTCTTTAATCCATCCTGTTCTAGTCAGATTCAAACACAGTCTCCATTGTGTATCCCTGGGCTCTGGGGAATGTGTGTTTTAGAGGTGATTCAGGTTTTCTTTTAAAAAAAAAAAAAAAAAAAAAAAAGCATGACAAGGAAATATTTATCAGCAAGGGAGAGATCTCTTTGCTGGAGCACTAGCAAAATGCCGTGAGCTGTTGCTTTTATAATAATGCACAGTGGCTCGGTGGTTAGCACCGTTGCCTCACAGCTAGAAGGTTCCCGGTTCGTGTCCCATCTGGGCCTGGGAGCTTTCTGCATGGAGTTTGCATGTTCTCCCTGTGCATGCGTGGGTTTTCTCCGGGTACTTCCTCACACAGTCCAAACACACAGGGAACTCTGAACTCTGAAGTCGCCAGTCTATCACAGGCCTACATGTAGAGACAGACAACAATCACAATCACATTCACACCAACGGACAATTTAGAATCACCGATTAGCCTCAGCATGTTTTTGGATTGTGAGAGGAAGCCGGAGAACCCGGATGCAAACTCCACACAGACAGACCACAGGCCACGACTGGAATCCAGAACCTTGGACCTATGAGGTGACAGTCTTAACCACTGTACTGCAGTTTTTGACCCTCATTGTTATGAAATATTTTCCAGTGCATAAAGATGAAATTTAACCTAACAAGTTTGAATATAAGACATAGTGCTGTTTGTGGTGTGATTTTGCCTGAGTAATTTACGTATTTGGGATTAAAGCTCTTCAAAAATTATACAAACTTCTACTTTACTCGACCATAATACTTATTAGAGTGAGATCTTATTAATTATGGTGAATAAAGTAAATTAAATATAATAATATAGCTAAGATCCTATGACACTACAGATTACGGAACCTAACCTAAAATAAATGTTGAAGCTCTGTCATGAATTGTGCAAAAAGATGGACCTTGCCTCTGGGTCTGAAAAGTGAAGCCAATGTGTTGCTTTTAACCTGCATTTTTTCTAACAGCCAGCAGGGGGCGACTCCTCTGGTTGCAAAAGACGTTTGATTGTTTTGTATGGTCTGTGAGAAAATGACCCTACTTCTGCATCAGTGAACATTTCCCAATGAGTTTATGGTCTTAATCACTAGTTTCAAGACTTTTGGAATATAGCATGATGTGAAATGTGTAAATTATGCTCCCATGCAGAAGCAAAAAGGTGATGAAGCAGGATATGCTTTAGGGAATGGCTACCTTGTGATTGATGATTCATTACCACATTGGTGTGTTTAGAGTCCTCAAGTTCTCAGTCAGATCCACCTTTTGCTCGTCAAGTTGGTTTCAAAAGAACAAGATGGCTACAACCAAATGCAAAGAATGAGACCACGAGTCACATCACATCATGTCTACATCCACCGTTTATATACAGTTCATGGAAAAGCAGTTACATCTTTCACAAAGTTTAAATTCTGTGATAACTTCAGATTTGCTGCGTAGCATAAATGTGTAACTGGAATGCAGTTTCTCTGAGAACATATACGTTCCCACAAGGAAGCGACCTTTTATCAGGTGACCCTGAATGCACCCTCTGGTCGCACTTAGGCTGCCCTTGATTTACCCAATGAATTGTTTACTATTAGATTTACAGCACAGTAGCTTGTTTGGCGTTTCCTGCATTCTATCAGAGGAAGTGCTGTCTTCCTTTGAAATTGATTCCCGTCACGCATGGTGTAATTACATATTTCCCCCCGTCATTGCAACACCCTTTCCTCATAAACTGTTGCTCACATCCACAACCCTGCACTGGTCTCCTCTCAGATCACAACTAATCCCAGTGATTTATTTTTATTTGAAAAAGTTCTTCATTTTCTTCTGTGGCCTGTATACTTAACTCCTGTATGGATGTACCTTATTAATATTGGCTCCCTGAAAACATTCTTTTTCAGTTGCCTTGTTTGCTCTCAGTTTAAAGCTGGAATTATCCCGACTAGATTTTTGTCAGTCTGAGGGACACAAAGTGCTTGTATTAAACCCCGAGTACTGAGCGTCTGCCAGTTTTGCCTTATTCCCACAGTTCACTCACAGTGCACGGATAGGATATGGCTTATTAGTGATGTTTGCTCAATTTGACAGAGCTTTGGCTAACCGGTGAAGCAAAACATCACAGACTAAACGATTTAATGAAGATAACTGTTGCAATCGAGCGACACAAACACACATACAGTGACGCAAACATTGCATTAAATGTCAGTTTTCTGATGCTGCTGTGCTAAAGAGGACAGGTTTTTACTTGTTTCACCTATGGGCTGGCAGGGTGGTAGGATTGAAGGTGTTCAGTTTCAGTCTCCCCTTCCCTCCCTTCTTGTAATCACCATACCAGCCTTTTCTCAGCACCTCCTGCTGCAGAGAGGTGCTTGTCAGACCAGTTTTCAGGCTGTGTTAGTGTGTGGAAGCCCTCGTAGCCTGAAGTTGAAACTCAAGAAACGGCATTAGGTTGTGAGAAGGTTTTTTTCTTTTTTTTTATGCAGCAGAGCTTGATTTAAACACATCTTAAAGGAGCTTAACAGGACGTTGAATGAGTTTGAGCTCAACACTGAGAGGATAATACGACTCACCTGGTGAGTGCTGCTTCTGAGATCTTATTCGTGTGTGTTTTGCTTCACTTTGGTTTCATAGTACTGACTATATGGCATTTCCTGTTCTGTTTGATTGACTTCATTACCATCTTTAGTTTAACATCCTTGCCTCAAGCCTTCATTCTTACTATCAGTATTTGCTGACTGGTGTGGACGTTTTAGACTCTGTGTATCCATTTAAAGCTTCATTAAAATGGTTTCTCAGCTACACGTGAGCATAAGCCCGACTACAAAAATGATGAGACAAATCTGAAAGGACTCGCAAAACAGTGTCTCTAGCATCCCACCCATGTGTCGACATGCATGCCAGAAATGTGGGGAATGTTACCTGTTTTCACCTTTACGTCCATGACACAGATTTAGCAGAGAATAGAGAACCACATATTGCAAAATGTCAGAAACAAACAGACCTGCACTTCGATTTTAGCCCGCTACAGGAGGGTAAATGAAATAACGAACCAAAAATAACCTGCCTGAGCACATTAGCCAGGAACCCTCAAACAGATAACACTCACACAAGCAGCAAGTCGACTCGTAACCTCGCCTCACCTCTCACCCATAGCAACAGAAGCCATCATTTTCTCTTTGAAGTGGCCATAAAGTATTCAGGTGAAACAGTAACACTAGGGAATAATGAAATCCAGTGCATAGTGACAAACACAGCCAGGGTGTGGCTTTGAATAGCTCACATGCATAAATAGGCCACAGGGTTGCAGGAAGGCGAGACAGGCAGGTACAAGACCTGGAAACTTCCTCGTTGAGAAGCCGGAAGCTGTGTGAGAGGTACGGTCAGAATCTTACGTTTCTCTTTTTCTTACAGTTACCTGTAATGATTTTCAATTTTAGAACACGTTCAGTTAATTCTTATTCTTATTTGTCTCTTCCTGGTAGATCTGTTTACACTACAGATGTAAGTGGAGGGTCATTTCCTTGATTACTAATCACCTACCTTCTAAAGAAAAGGCTGTTCTAGAGAAGACAGAATATCTCTTAATTTAGAGCTTGTTGTTTCCAGTAAACAGTGTTAGAATGAAACAATCACTCAGGTGCTGTACTTAAGTCTAAATTCATGGCATTTGGACTTTATGGGAATGTTTCTGTTTTATGCAACTTAGTGCTTCTACTCAACTACATCTCTGAGGCAAGTATTTTATATTTTATGGCACCACATTTGTCTGACTACTTCAGGTAAAATTTCAGATTCCAGTTTGATATGTGGTTTTCACAGGACATCATGATCATCATGATAGAATCTGATGACGTTAAACTTGTAGATTAAACTACCAAATATAATATACATCATGTTCATGTTAACATTCATGTTAATGCAGCACTAATATTAATCTTCAAACCTCATAGATATCAGTAAAACACTTATTAACAACATTTTTACTGAACAATGATTACTTTTGATACTTTAAACACATTTTATTGTTTATTTACTTTTACTTAGCTTTGAATGTACTTTATTTTTAATTGAGTATTTTCATATTGTGCTATTAGTACTTCTACTTAAATACTTCTTCCATCACTGCCAGTAAATATTTTTTGGTATGTCATGATGCGTTATTGTTGGCAGAAAGAAAACATCAAGTTCTTTTCTAGATAATTACATTGGCTCATGTTGTCCAAACGCAGCACTGACTGGTCAGCGTAAGGGGACGAAAAGTTCAAAAGTGGTTCCCCAGAGAATACAGCTGTGTTTTTCATCACATAATCTGTCATAGTTCAGTTCTTCTCTATGAGACGTAATTCAGCCGTAAATATATACAAGTTATTCTTCCAATTCAAAGTAAGTTGGAACTGCTTCACAGTGTCAATCACACACTCTGTGGCAGCCTTTGTTGCCTGCTGGTAAAGTGTGAAGAAAAGCTATTGATGGATAAAAAAAAAATACAATTTAAAAGGCTTGTGAGAATCTTTTGTCTTTCAGAGAATAGCAGTGCATCAGTCAAAAAACAGCAAGTGTCAGTTTTGGTGAGCTACCTTCAGCAGACACAATCCTAAGCCAAATTTTAGTGAAGATGTTTCAGTTTTTCAGTGTTGTGAAAACAACATTTTATACCTGACTATGAAACTTCAGTCTGCTCATCAGTAAACCTAGACTGTCCACAGGGTCATAGTGCAGTCTGATGTGGTCTGGAAATGAAGCAGCACAGGGATTTACAGGATACACTTCAGCACACGCTGCCCAAAAATGATCAGAACCAGAGTTCAGAGGGAAGCCGCTGCCCATATATAAAGTCTGGAAACATCTGGTGTCTTACTTCAATCTGCAGCTGTGAGGCTTCTGTGTCTGGACCATGTTCTCCTCCGCTGTCCCGTACAAAAACCAGCACTACGCTGAGCTGAAGAAGGACTGCATCAATGACAAGACGCTGTTTGAGGATCCAGAGTTCCCCGCCATCAACACATCACTATATTTCAGGAAACCACCACCTGGGTTGGTGGAATGGAAACGGCCAGGGGTAAGTGGCAGGAAGTGGTGGTTGTTGTTCCATCAGGGAATTACATTAGTGCTGCATATTAATATAGTCACTGTTTTACACAAGGTACATATTTATGTGATTATTTTGAACATTTTCCAGGTTCGTCTTAGAGATACTGTACCTCCACAACAATCTGAACCTAGAATCTACTTAAAGTTACTCTTTTTCTTTCAATGGTCAAGTCTTCTACAAATATTATGAGGTAAAGCGTGTAAAGTCTGTGAACTTGTCTGTTGCAGGAGATCAGTCAAGCACCTCATCTGTTTGTGGAGGGCATCAGCTCCCACGACTTGAACCAGGGAGTTGTGGGAAACTGCTGGTTTGTTGCCGCCTGCTCCTGCCTGGCTTCAAAACCAAACCTCTGGAAGAAGGTGACGTCATTTTATTCCTTTTTTTCCAGATGTTGGAGCCAAGAGGCTGGCATGCTTAGTGTTGTACCCAATGTATGGACTGTAGCTCTGCAGACTATAGATGCAGCAGTGAGGTGGGTTAATGTTGAAAAATGTAACCAGCTGACGGCGCAGTTCAAATCTTAACAGTAGGGGTTCATATTTAACAGCAACATGAAATCTGTTTGGCAAAGTGACTTTTGTGGTCAAATGTATCTAGACTGGCAAAGTTTTATTACTTTTACATCAACAGTTACAGATAAAAGTCGGAGTGAGACTTGTGAAACCTGTTGTAGCGGCTTTTAAAGTTTCAAAATAAAGTTACAAACCATAGTCACCTATTTTACATTTCAGAGGATCAACCCAAGCACTGTATGTTAAACAACAACTGGGAAAAGAGGGAAACATGAAAGCAATGATATGAGGACGTGGAGAAGTTAACTATGAAGAATCAAATATCAGCAACAAACTTCACATTCAATCCTTTGTGCACAGTTTTGTTGGAAAACTCGCACAGGTTTTTCTACCAACTTCTGTTCAGAGAAGTTATCACACAAAGTGAAACTGACAGAGAGTGTGGAGGTTTTGGAAACTATCCACTGTCATCAGTTTGGTCTTATCCTCATTAAAAGTTCACAGAGCACTACTGCGCAGGACAAACTGCTCAAGAAGTAAATGCCCAACAGGTTGTGTGAGTTTTAAGGAAGGAAACATCTGTGAGAAGTTATTCAAGCCACAAATACCTTCAGCTGATGTTGGTTATATTCTGAAATGAACAGAATTCCTCACAAAAAAACTGCAGTTTGTGAAAATATGGGTGAAATAGATCATGTGTTTTACACCTATGTTCATAAATACTTGAAGCATGAAATTAAACATGTTTAAATACATTAAAATTTGATTTTAAAAAAACTTCTGTGAAAAAAATTAAAGTTTTATCCTAATTGTATTACTGTACAGTTCTAGTGTGTGTAAATGTTTGTTAAAATGTTGTTGTTTTTTGTGTGTTTCCAGGTGATTCCTGACTGGAAGGAGCAGGAGTGGGACGACAAACACCCAGAAAGCTACGCTGGAATCTTCCACTTTCAGTTCTGGATCTTTGGCGAGTGGGTCGACGTGGTGGTGGACGACCGACTGCCCACGATCAACGGAGAACTCATCTACTGTCACTCTAAAGACAACAACGAGTTCTGGAGTGCTCTGCTGGAGAAGGCCTACGCCAAGTCAGTAAACCTAAAGCAAACTGACCCTTATACAGTAACAAAGCTTTAATTTAGTCTTTTTGTTGTACTTATGTGTAGTTGAAAACATAAAATAAAATCATATATGATTAGTAATTTAAATATGACAAAATAACTGCTACAAATATAAATTCCATAACTGTTTATATTACTACTACTAATATATTGGCAGTTATTATTATAATAAAAGCTACTTCCTTGCATAGGCCGATTAAAATAACCTGTTCTTCTGTGTAGGTTGCAGATAAATGACAATATAGTGGCGTTATGTTGGTTTGCGTTACAAATTGTGAGGCAAATCCCAGCTTGAACCTAACTTGTGATCTGTGTGTGTGTCCAGGCTGTCTGGCTGCTATGAGTCCCTTGAAGGGGGAAACACTGGAGACGCTGTGGTGGATTTCAGTGGTGCTGTCGCTGAAGCCATCAAAGTGGAGGAAGGCGGCTACTTTAACGACCAGGAAAAACAAGACAAGCTGTTTGAGGACCTGCTGAAGGTGTATGACCGTGGAGGAATCATAAGCTGCTCCATCCAGGTCTGTGCTGTTTCTGAATGTTTGCATCTTCTGTCTCCGCTCTTTAGAGATGCTGGCTTTATCGTTGTTGTTAAAATCTCACAGGCGCAGCCTCATGAAATTGAGGCGAGGATGGCAAACGGGTTGGTGAAGGGTCATGCATACTCAGTGACTGCAGTGAAGAAGGTGCGTTTGGGTCACGGGCTGCTGGCCTACTTCAGAAACGAAACCATCCCCCTGATCCGCATGAGGAACCCCTGGGGCAAGACTGAGTGGAAAGGAGCCTGGAGTGACAGGTGAGGAGGACGCATGTTGAAATTCATTTTGTCTCCAGTGTTTATTCCATTAAAGGTGTTATTCCTTACGAAGCTTTTCAGAGACTTTCGAAATGGAACACTTAGAGCCTTGCAAAGTAATGATTACTGGTGAGGTCTTTCATGGAAAACAGAAGCTGTGGTCAGCTTGAATTCATGGTGGTTATGGTGGATTATGGTATGAAATCTTTCCAGTACATCCTGTGGTTTTATCCTCCTCCATTGCCCGACAGCCTGTGTATTTAATAGATGCCAAAAACAATCAGATTTTTTTTTTTTTTTTCAAAAGTATCATTCTAACCAGCACAGGAGTGGGAGGCTGCAGGCAAAACTCTTGCTCTGAAGATCACAAGGGTCATGTGTAATGATTTAGAGGAAATCATTTATTGTTTTTGGTCAAAAATAATGACTATTTGGAACATATTGAGTTTATAAAAGGATAGCAGACAAGTGGATGTTGTCTCTGACTCATCCCTGGTATGAAAACATATAACTTTAGAGTCTGATGGAGCTTATTTATATGTAATCTGACTACAGCAGACAGGATATTCTATGAAAAAGCTTTTTTTTTTAATGGGCACATTTAATGATTAAACAGTGATTCATGGATGAACTTTAAAACTATTTGTTTCTATCTATGAGCAGCTCAAAGGTGCATTAACACCTTCTTTTGCTTTCTGTTTGCCAGCTCTGAGGAGTGGTCAAAGGTTGGCGACACAGAAAGGGGCAACCTTGGCATCACAGTGGAGGATGATGGCGAGTTCTGGTTAGTTATTAAGTTCCTCCAGCTACAGAAGTCCACCTGTGAAGTTTGTCTTCTTTTTCTAAGTGTAAAAATGCATTTTCTGTTCACACCTACAGGATGTCATTCACAGACTGGTGCAAGTTCTTCACCGATGCAGATGTTTGCCGTCTCATCAACACCTCAGTGATCAGCATCCATAAGACGTGGCATGAAGCTGTGCACTTTGGGAGTTGGACCAAAAACGCAGAGCCGCTGTTGAACCGCTGTGGAGGCTGCGCTAATCACAAACAGACATTCCTGCAGAACCCACAGGTAGTACAAACTCTCAGTGCACCCTCTCCTCACGTCATCTGCACATACATGCTGAATCCTTTTCAACTTCTTTTGCAGTACCTGTTTGATGTTACAAAGGAGGCAGATGAGGTCCTGATCTCATTGCAGCAGAAAGACATGAAGATCCACAGAAAGTTTGGTCAAGGAGAAAATTTTACCATTGGTTTTGGTGTCTTCAAGGTAACATGTAGTATAACTCTTCTACCATATTTTATTGATTGATTGAATGGTTAAGAGCGAATTATAAGCCACAAATTTATGAAGTTGTTGTGAAACAAGATCATGGTGAGCCTCTTTAAAGATGAACTCATTACAGAGGAAACAATGTTCGTCTGGGAAGAAGACATTAATCGAATTTCAGTTTATTTTGGGCTGAAGCTGGACAATCTCACCATATTTTGGCTTTCATGTTGGTCAAAGAACTTGGCTTTATTTGAGTTTTCTCCTCATTTGTCGAGCAAACAGTGACCAGTTGGGACTTTTTAATCACAGGCAAACATTGTTTGATAGTTTTATCAGACCCAAAACAAGCCATTTCAGCAAGAGGCTAAATCATAGGTTAAATGACACAAAGAATGCACATGCTTTCGCTGATTGTTTCAAGCTGAAGAGCAGTGCAAAGCCAAACACATTCAAACACGTTCGCAAGTTCTGAGGAGATTTATTAGTCGCTGGAGATCAAAAGAGTAATAAAAGTGTTAACATCCTCTCTAAAGTACTCTATACTGTGCAATTATGGAACCACAACCTTGCAATAAGCTGGACAAATCAGAATACATGGATTTGCCTAATTATACAACAGAGTAATAAAAACACAAATAGTAAAAAGACAAATTAGTGCAACTCAGTAAAGTTTCAGCGGAGTTTTAAACTGATTATTATGCTGCACAGTAAACTCAGTTCCCCTTTAAAACAGCAGTGAGGTTAGATTTTATCCTACATGCTGCGATTAGATTGTCACTTTCAAATGAGGCCTTGAAGCTGCATGAAACAAACTGACCTCCTGTTTCCTCTGAAGAGATTTACTTGTCAGAGATCTGGCTAAGTTCAAACACACACTATGCCCTCTTATCGTGACGACAGAAGTGCTGCCAAAAGTTGTACGTACTGGACGCCAACAAACGCTGGTGCCGTAAAGAGCCTGCGATTAAAAGGAAAACAACTTTGCGAGCCGGGCCTGTAAAGCTTCTGAGAAACTGAAATGCTAAACTCGATTCAACCCTTGTCATCTATGGTCATCATGAGAGGGATGTGTCCTCCCCATTTATCTGACTGATTCCAGACTGGATCTGTTTTTATGTCCTTACTCATTTCACTTTGTTGTTTCCTTTTGGAGAGCTGTAAAAGAATGTCATTTAGACATAGAGCAAGCAGTCATGATATGTTCAATGTAAGATTTTAAATACGGTTGAAATGTAAGGGGAATTCAAGCAGCTCAGTGAAAGCCTGGAGTCTGAGGATTAAATTAATATGATAACTTTAGTGTGGCTTTTAGCTTCTCAGCAGCAAAGGATATGCATAATAAGCATGTATCCCACTCAAAGGGATTGTTTTCTTCATATTACTAAAGTAACACACTGATCATCTTTCCAGAACTATAGCACTCTGCACTTAAAGTACCTCAACAGTAGCTTGAGTTAAATTCAGGTTTTATTCACTCTTCTGCCACCAGGAGGCAGAAAATTCTATACACAAGGCAAACAGCAACTTAATACTCCTCCTTATTATGATATTTCACCTCATTTAGGGGCACCAAAAAATATTGTTTCCTTGTCTGAAAAAAATCCAAAATTTCAGCAAAAAAAAATCCCCAAATTTCTGAAAATTTGCAAAGCCTTCAGGAAGAAAATTCCAAAAATTCCTTAAAAGTTTCCCTTAAAAGTTTTATTTAAAAAAAATAAAAAATAAAAAAATTCCCCAAATTTGGCAAGAAAATTCTTGTAAATATTTTCAAAAAATGAGTAAAAATCTTCCAAAAAAAATCCTAAAAATATCTAAAGTGATTACATATATATCAGTAAAACTTCGAATATTTTCTTTAAGAACATTCATTTAAAAAATCAACCAAAATCCAGCGAATTTCTCTGGATTTTGGTTGATTCTATGTAGTTGATAAGATAAGATTTGGTTGATAAGATTTTGGTTTGGTTCTTCGTCAAACTACATGGAACTGAAATTTGTGATGCATATTAGTTGAGTAACGGTTTTGAGTTATTTTCTGCTTCTGTAAAGCCTCAAATTCTCTTCCAGGTGGAACTGAACAGGAAATATCGGCTGCACGACATCTTGACCCAACAGTGTGTGCAGACGTCCACCTACATCAATGCTCGGACAGTGTTCATGAGATGTGTGCTGACTCAGGGTCGGTACGTCATCATTCCCACAACCTTCAAGCCTCTGACGCTGGGCGATTACATGATCCGAGTCTTCACTGATGTGGACTCAGGCTGCCGGTAAGATAATAATATGTGTGGCGTCAAATGAGCGATGATGTGTATCTGAGTCCGAGTAAATCAACATCATGGCTGCTGACAATGTTGGCAGAAAGAAATATAATAATCAGGTCTTAAGACACACAACTGTTCTTTGACTGTTCATTTCAAACTCTCCAAGAAAAACACTCAAACTAGTGTTTTGGAGAATTGAAACATTCACATTAAATCTCTGACTGCTTTTCTTGGCAAAAGATGCTTTTAAACTTTTTTTTCAGACGTTCTTTTTGGCTCACCTCACAAACACGTCATGTTCGCTCATATACACTACAGATCATCCAAGTTGGGTGATGATCAAGCCAACATTCTGTCTATGATACGCAGTTTGCTGATAGCAAGGTCGAGGCCAGAATGCCAAGAAATAGATGCTTAGTTTCTATCTTGGTCCTTTCACTCTCCTCTATTCTCACAGGGAGCTGTCAGTGGACAAGCCAAGGATAAGATGCTGGAGTTCATTCCTTGGATATCCACAGGTTGTGACTCACGTTTACATCCACGGAGCTGAGGGGCTTCAGAACCAGGACAGTTCAGGAGGTTAGAGGACCTGCACCAAGCCAGACTTTCCACTCCAAACCTGCTATTCAGAGCATAAAGTCCTAAATAACACGCATCTTTACATGTTTTTACGCAGGTGCCGACCCCTATGTGATCATATACTGCGAGGGCCACTCAGTGAAATCCTCCATCAAGAAGGACACTTTGCAACCAGAGTTTGCAACCAGTGGCATTTTCTACAGGAAAAAGCCCAGGAAGCCCATAACTGTGGAGGTAAGATGCATCTGTCATCTCTCCTGCTGACTGTGATGAACGTCAGTGACTAGCGGAGCAAACGGACTGTATGTCAGCGTCTTGTTAAAGCCATGAATCTTCAAAATGTCAACTTTTCAGACATCGAAAATCAGCCATGCTTTAAGCTCAAAAATGATGCATTTTTCAATGACTGAATTTGTTTTTAAGAGGCTTTGAGAGAACAAGAGGGAGGAGAATTTTCACTCATGGGAAATTAAAAGTCACAGTTTTTTGTAGCTGAATTCTTATTACATTTCTACATTTATTTACAAAGTCTTGTTATATAATATGAATATTTAGAGCTCTCTGTAATTCTAAAAATGAACAGACTAACTCCTTGTACTAGAAAAGCAAGCTCGTGATCAATCTGCAGCTGTGATATCCATTAGCTGTAACTGAGGGAGCAGTACATCATATTGGCCTGATTATCTCCAAAAGTAACCAAATCAGGGTCTACAGCTCTCTATCAAAACTCTACAATGTCCTGTGGCCATTTAGTCATATGTGACATTTCAGATTTTACGTATATTTAAAGAGCCCCTCCAGGCATGTTTGAATAATAACTTGTGCCTGTTTTCCCACATAAAAATGACCGGATTAGAAATTCCTCAAATGATGAAAAAGTCCAGAATCTATGAATATATGCTTCATTTCATGAACTGAATAATTGGATAAAAGATATCTCCTAAATCAGGACTGACTTTCTTAGTTTATGGGCAAAGCAGGATTATAGTTTTCACATCACGTAGAATTGGTTTGTTCACAAATCCTGCAAGCAGCAGCTCAAACTCACATTTCATATATTAATGCAACATTTACTTACACTCTGAATACGCTGAGGTATGGTGGCTTCATTTACAATAGAGCTGAGTAAGAAAATGAGCAAAAGATGTTGGAACACAATTGAGAAATTTAGATAGGAATGATGATAAAACTATTTAAAAAGCTAATAAGTAAAATAATTAAACTGTTCTCAGAGAATTTAAAGGTTAAGATAAACAAATCAACTAAAACTAGAACAGTTGGAGGTAAAATTAGACAAGTTTAAGAAGCTAAATTGCCTTAAAGATAAAAATAAGTCAAACTTTGGATTGTTCTGCATGTTGATTGAAGCTACAGGTGCACAGTGAGTCAAACTGGAGTTTCCAAGCTCAGTAAAAACGTGATCCAATCATTAGAGTGTGTTTGGGAAAAGTCTATGTTCAAAGACAGCAATAAAGTAATGTAAGGGATTAGGAAGCCATTAAGGACCTTATAATTAAATTAGAAAAAGTGTCTATCCCTCTGAACATACATCACTGTGCACAGTGAAGGTGGAACATCCTGCAGAGGTAACCTTGACCAGAGAGAAACTTTAAAACTGACTTGTGGGGCACCCCGGCAGCTCCACTGGTTGAGCAGGCGACCCATTAACTGGGACTATAGTCCCCGATGCAGCGGTCGTGGGTTTAAGTCCGACTCACGGCCATTTGCTGCATGCCCTCCCCACATTTCCTGTCTCTCTCGCCACTGTCCTATATAATAAAGGCCAAAAAACAACAAACAAAAACTGACTTGTCCTCCTCAGGTGTGGAACAGTAACGCAGTGAAGGACGAGTTTATGGGCCAAGTGGTTCTGTCCGGCTCAGTGAAGGACTCCACCGACCCCCAGAGGCTCCAGCTGAGGAAGCGAGGCCAGCAGATGGCCGACGAGATGCCGGGAAACATCAGCCTGAGGATCATCACTTCGTCTCAGCTGACCGCCATGTGACCTCCACAGTGACCTGAGAGAGCCGAATCATTTCCAGCTCTGAATTACGTGGTGAACATCTTGTGTAACTTATTTGACTGGGGCCAAAACCAGCAGCAGTACAAGCTTTTTATATTGGTGAATGCTGTCATTTGCACTTCGGTGAATTATGTCGAAATGTTGAATTGCTTTTATTGCTCTTTTAAAAATGTTTGCGTAATTTATAGAACATTTTTATAATGATGTTGTTGTAAATGTATTTTTCCATTACACTATACTGTGAGCACTATGGGATTCACATTCCTGATGCTGTGAATGATATGGTGGAAATTTATCATTCACACCTCACAATTATCAAAATAATCACTATGCAGAGAAGCTTCCTATTGTACAAGTCAGAATATCATGTGTCTCTGTAATACATCTTCTGTCTCCTTCTTCCACCAGTTTACAATCACATTTCTTTGTCATTTTTAATAACTAGCTGCATATTCTTAAACAACAAAATGAATAAAAAAAGGAATCTATTCGAGGACCAAGCACTCCCACGACTCTGGTTTTCTTCCTCTTTTTATTTCAGTCCAGTTCCCAAACTGCAATATTTTGTTTTTTTACACTCAAGACACAGCCATGCACAATTCAAAGTTCAAAAAGTCTATTGCTTCAACCACAATTAAAAATAGTTTATCCAAAACCTCATTTCCCCGTCAGTCGTTTGTCCTTTTTCAAAGTTGGGGAAAGGCCTGCTGAGGTATGCCAGATGGATCAGCAGTTTTACAAAGCTAGACAATAATAAGAGTAATAATAATAATAATAATAATAATAAAGATAATAATTTAAAAAGTAACATTTTTTGTCTTTGTTCCATTCTCTTGATACACATTAATAGAGGAATTTTCACACCACGTGTACAGGTTTACACATTCAGAAGATAGGAATGTACAGGAGCAACCACAGAAAAAGGGGCACGTCGGCGCTGTCTCTTGTCCCGAAATTCACCTTTGTGCTCATCAGGCCTGTACATGGGGCAGAGGCCAGAAGTCCTCAGGGTCAGCGAAGCTTCCTGACAGGCCACCCACACCCACCTACCCACCTACCTACCTACCTACCTACCTACCTACCTACCTACCTACCGCACACACACAGATATACTAACACTCAGCAGTGGTACTCAGGACAGACTGTGTGGGCCTGCACACAGAGCGCTGCATTCATCGGCTCTCTGTCCGGATGAAGGAGTGTCCGATGAAGCCCAAACAGGAGAGGTGGATCCAGGAGTGCAGAGACAGCCAGTGTGTGTGTGTTGTTTTTCTCTTTTTCCAGGGTGCAAAACATTTATTGATACATAGCATAGAGCAACCTGAATATTGTCATTTTAAGTTACATAGTTCTGAAAAAAGGGGGAAGGAGGGGTGGTTTTTCCCATCATATTTACATACATACATACATAGCCTAACAATCTTAACCTATTTGAAGATGAGATACAGTGTATAGTTTTGTTTTACATGCATGAATTCTGTTGCATCCTCCTGTCTAGCATCACTCCTTCATCTTCTGTACATCTGCTGTACAATGGAGGTACAATATGACTAAGCAGCTACCCTGCACCTCAGAGTCAAGGTGGACAACACGAGTGAGGCATCTTCTAGTGCAGATTGAGGTAGCCCCCTAACACACAAACACGCTCACGCACACGCACACAGGAGGGATGCTACATGGGAAACGCCTGACGAAGCTACCGAACATCGACAGAGGAGATAACTTCCGTACAGGAGGGAGTTTAAACTCTAACCAGGCATGGAAGGAATGTCAGCGAACAATGTGAGCTTCTACCACAGTTTCTGTTTTCGGTGCTCGTATAGGGCAAAGGTACAATCGTAAAAATGGCACTCACTACTTAGCACAGTGGATAACATTCCCCTTCTATAATCTGCCACACGATAACACTACAAAATGTAAAGACCACATGAAAAAAAGTCATATAAGACACGATTAAAAGACAAAAAAAATAAATACTAAGCAGCATCTCAGATACTAAAGGGAGAAGAGGGGGAGGTGGGTGAGGAGGACAGCGCCTCAGCGGACATGGATGTTGTCTAGATTTGTGTTGGCAACCCAATCATATGCAGCATATAAGATATTCTTTAGTATAACATGATAAGACCACAAGAATTACTAATAGCTCATGTTTACATGAAGGAATTTTCTTTTTCCCTCCATGTCATGTTGCAGTTTACCATTTTGACTGTCCATTTTCTATTATTGAATCAGTTTGTTTATGTTTGCATTAATTGCCGGTTGAAGGACATCTTATTATATCCTGCTTAAGGTCTAAGGACACTGGGATGCTCGGGGCACTGTGGGTGCAATAAAATGTGGCACTGGACCATCAACTCACTGCAGATAAATAATTACACAACCTTCTGTTGGGATGCAGGATTACTCTCCATCATCTATGTTTGATTTGGTATTTTCTTACCTTTATTTTTGTACTTATTTGTCAGAGACATACTGTGAATGATCTTATTTGAGATGCTACAGTTTATGCATACAACATTTTAGAGTGATCTGTTGAATAAATTGCTTGCATCAATATTGTAGCTTTCTATATTAATTCTAATAATTAAATGTGTGACACAGCATCTACATGTCAGTGTAATCCACAAAAACGACAACCCCAACAAACCGCTTTGCTCCTGAAACTGATAAGAAAGTATGTATATTAAACTGTATATCACAGGTTACATCATAGACTGATGCTGCAGTATAGTTTTGGTTCAGTATTTCAGATAATGAGAACATTATACCTGATGTTATGCAGCCGGTTCTACAGAGAAAATCTGTAAACTCACTGCAGGCAGCCGTCATGAGCTCAAACCAAATATGAAAACCGCATCTCCTCACTGATATGAGGTGAATAATTGAAAGATGTTTAAAGCTGGTATAGGTCATGTGAAATTATTCCTGACTTTTTTTCCCCTGTAGCTGCACCCCTTCACACATTCACACACACATTCACACTTACACAAAAATACGCCACCTTGAGATGTGACAATCTGCAGAGGAGTAGCGGTGTTTCTGCACAGAGCCGAAGATCATGCAGGCAAAGGTTGGGTCCAGAGTCACTCTCTCACATCAGCCGGTGGCTGCAGGTGCAGGTGTGGCCTGATCGTGCTCCACGGAGGGACTAGAGGAAGGAGAACCGAGCCTAAAGCTGGGCAGGGAAGGAATCACAGGCTCTTCAGTTTTGTGTTTTGTTTCTCCTCTTCACTCCTGCAGGTTCTTCTTGAAAATGCGCACGATTTCTTTTCAATTTTTTCACCCTATTCTTCTTTTTTCTTTTTTTTTGGGGGGGTTTGGGGAGACTCCCAAACAAGACATTTGACACAAAGAGATGTGCACAGTTTCTATACACGCACACACGCCCACACACTCACACACACTTGTGATGGACTGCTCTACATGTACAGAGTGCTGGAGAAGTAAACGAGGAGATAAGGTCTTTTCAGCAGCATGGGCCGAGAGGCTGCAAGGCCAGATGTCCATCCTACATATGAGGCCTGGGGGTCTTTTGTCCTTGTGCTGTCACGGTAAGTCACACAAACCCCACCTTGTGTTGTCACTGTCGCCCCTCTACCCAAACACCCAAGCCCCTGCTGCCATGAACGCACACTTCACAGGCAGGGCTCCAGCCTCGGGTGTGGACAGGGAGCACACCCTAGCGACTGCTGTTCTTTATGGCTTCCTTCGCAGCTACAATCAGAGGCGTCAGGCTGGATAGAGGCTTCGCCAGCTTTAGGAAGGAATGCTGCAGACAGAAAGGATAAAAAAAAAATGTAAGTATGAAGCCAAAAAGAGCTATAGATTTATGATTATGAAGTAACAGATATAGTGTGAGGAGGACAAAAAATAGTTACTCCAGGAGATCCACCAGTATGTTCATCATCGTTAACTAGTGCTTCCAGAAGCAGAGAGTGCCTGTGCATTTATACACCACTAAATTATTTACATTAGCATTAACTCTTGCCAAGTACTTGTTGAAAGGAAACTTTGGATTTGTTGGGTTTATTTTCCATAGTTTTCTAAGATCTTTACCTTACTCTATGAAGTGCCGTATGTTATGAATTAGTGCAATACATAAAAAAAACTGAACTGATGTGAATAAACTTTCTTTTAGGGAACAGTAGTATTAAGCACTAGTAGTAAGATTAGGGTAAAGGTTTTGTTATTATCACATTAATGCTGCCTGGTTAATGGTTAATAATGTAGATGTACAAAATACCAAATATGGTCAAAGTGTGACAAATATACTGGGGATTGAGTGTCAGTTTTACCTGAAGCAGTTCCTTGGCAGAGCCTCTGCGGTCCACATCCATCTCCAGACAGCGGTTGAGGAAGTCTCTGAACACAGATGACAGCCTCTCTGGGTTCTGCAGCTCTGGAGTCCCATTGGTTGCTATCAGGTACAGCGCCTGGAAAGATAAGTGTGGTCAAGTAATGAGAGGACCATATAGGAACAAAACTAAATACTTCATCTCCATGTATACTGTATGACCACCGGGGAGCAAATGCTGTGTGTCCTGGGTACATTTTGTGTCTTACCCTGAGAGGATTCTCATTCAGATAAGGCGGTTCTCCCTCTACCATCTCTATCGCCATGATTCCCAGAGACCAGATATCCACCTTTGGGCCGTAAGCTTTCCGAGTCACCACCTCCGGTGCCATCCAGTAGGGCGTTCCCACCATCGTGCTGCGCTTGTTCTGCTCTGGAGTGATCTGAGCACAGAAGCCAAAGTCGGCTGCAGAGGGAGGCAGAGAGACAGATGCAGGGGTGTTGTAATGTTTAGTTCTGCATTTCCACATTTGTCAATGTTTCAGCAAAGTGGTCTTTCATTTAACACAACACGGTGTCTCTTAACCCTCAGTTTTTATCATATGGCTGGTTTTTACTTGAAAGTCAAAGGAAAATATACTCGTATCAAAAAATGAAGACTTACTGAGCTTGACAGATCCATCCATACCCAAGAGGATGTTGTCACTTTTTATATCTCTGTGGATCACCTGGTTGGAGTGGAGGAAGTCCAAGGCTTGAAGACACTATAAAGAGAGAGATGCAAATTTAAAACACTCATACCCAAAGAAAGAAGCCTGTACTAAACACAAATTTGGATGGTCCTGATTGAAATGCTTCAATGCGTTTGCAGGTTCCCACCTGATTGTATGGGTCAGCTCATCACAACCACAGATGTAGTGGGTGGTTTTGCTGATGTCTAAACTTGGCTTCTTACCTCTCTGCAGACTGCAGCAATCTGGCCCTCATCCATGCAGGTCTCAGTGACTACGTCTGTCAACGAACCTCCAGCCAAATACTCCATCACCACCCAGAGCTCATCTCCTACCAAGTAACTGATAAAAGCAAGAAAGATAAAGAAAAAGAGATAAAAACATATTGAAGAATGGAGTTTACAGTTCAGTTGTTGCTTCATCAGATCAATAGTCTTCGCATACTGGCTGAAACTTGTACAGAAAATGAGAACAAAACTTCCAACATTTGATGCATAGTTGATAATAACAAGAAGTAGATGTTCAAGCATGCTACTGCCAGCTGTGAACAAAGGCATGAAGAACAACATCATGAAATCAGGGCCAAGTGGAATAGATGCTAGAAAATTGTTAGAAACAGAAAGCTATCATGTTTTACAACAGTAGGTGGCAGTAATACGCCTTAAGATTGATGCAGGCCACTTTTAAAATGAAAAATGAAGAAGCAGTAAGAACAGCAGAAGAAGAAAAAGAAGCAAAGGCTCTGGAAAGGAAAATCAGAGGATCCTTCAATGTCATTATGGCAACAGTACAGCATCATAATGGAGACGTGCATTTACTTTGTTTTAACACAAAAATCAGATACTATCCTCAAATTAATATTACATTCATACTGCTGTGGGAGTTTATCTGTGTTAGAACCATCTTAGATAAACAAAAAATTAGAAAATGATTTTACATGCTACTAGGAAAACCATGATAATCTGTGTTTAATGTTGTGTTAAAGGCCCTTCCCCATAGCATGTAAATATGTGCAGTGTATCTGTGCTTGTGCAGAAAATTGAATATTATCTGCCCTTTATTAAGCTAAAATGTGACATATTTGGTGGTTCTAGCTTCTCAAACATGAAGATTGCAGTTTTTTCTCTTTTACATCAAAGGAGATTGAACCTCTTTTGATACTGTTGACCGGAGAAAATAAGCAATTTCAAGACATCATTGTTGGAGCCATTTCAATGAGTAACCAGCAGGTGGCACTGTGAATGAGTTACCTGTGTATTTAAAGGCCACACTAATTGCCACAGGTGTGGCGCAAAACGGAAGGTATACTGTTTTTGACCGTGGTGTGGTGTGAAAGACTGTTTATTGGAAAGACTTTGTTCTTTATTAATTTTGATGAACTCCTGAAGGTAAATAAATTGATGAATCCGTTCATAATTGTTATTTTTTGGACCACGAGAGAGTACAAGAACACGTCAAAGCAGCCAGAAAGCCACGCGTTCTTAACGGAATCAAGTTTGCGTCATCAATTAGTCAAAAACAATCAAAAAGTTGTGCGACGAGGACGGCAACGCTGCGGTCCAGCTGTAATCCAGACGCTGTGGACCAGACGACGCTGATCTTCACCACGGCTCACGGCAGGAGAGACCCGACCGGAGGAGTCGCCGCTGCATTGGGCGCAGCGACGAGCACCGGAGATCGGGACCGAGCAGTGGACCGAGCAGTGGACCGGGCAGTGGACCGGGCAGTGGATCACCCATTGGCAAGGTGTGGACGTCTGGACGCGGTGCAGCGGACGGAGACAGGAGACTCCGGGGCAGCGGCGGCGCAACGGCGGCGGACAGACGAGGAAAGGTTTTTGGATCGAGATCTAATAAAGGAGGTACATGGTAGCGCTACCACACACATACATATGGCCATTATAGAAAAGTGTGCACACAACTGTCTGTTTGGAATACCAATGCATTGGGTCAAAACAAAGTAAAATAAACTTTATTTCAAGTCCAAGACACTACTTCAAAGGAAAAGACTTTATTTTCATGGACATAATTTACGTTGTGTATTGGTGTGAACGTCTGAAAAAGCAACTTTTAAATGAAAAACTGTGGTTGATGAACAAATGGTTAAAAAATGTCTGAAACTCAAGGTGGTTCGAAGGTTCAAACTGATAATCAAGGTAATGATGCATATTTGTGATGAAAAGATGACTGAGGCAATAGAAGTAACTGCTGAATCGCAGACTGTTAGTGAGGCTGAACTCCGTCACAAAAAGAAAAGTAAAACTTACCACAAAAGCACTACTTTGTAAAATAGGAGATTTAGAAAAAAACAAGAAAATCTAAACTGAGTAAAGCTGCTGAATTAAAAAGGACACTTCAGGAGTTATTGTTTGAACCTGGGAATAAAGCTGAAATAGAAAGCAGCTTTAACAAATATCAAGTGCTGCTTAATGATGCAAAATCTGCACATAATGCTCTGCTCAAGCTGTTACCTGTGGAAGAAACAGAAAAACATGAAATCTGGTTCAAGGCAAAACTTCTGGGTGTGGATGAAGTCTCTCTGAGTGTAGCAAAATATTTGGAGTGTGCACGTGAAGGAGCTGTGAAAAGCATTGAGGATAAAATAATACCAATGGACAGTATATCAAATGTTGGATCAGCAACAACCTGGAGCTTGGGAAAGCATGATCAGGCTGGTTAGAAAAGTGTTGGTATCTGTGCTACATCACCAGATCTTAACCGATGAAGCCTTATTAACAGTCCTGTGTGAAGCAGAAGCAATCTTAAATGACAGACCCATCACAAAGGTATCTGAGGACCCAAATGACCTTGAACCTCTGACACCAAACCATCGACCAACGACCAATATGCAAGGCGAAGATGGAAACAGGCCCAGTATATCTCGGATCTATTCTGGAAAAGATGGTCAAAAGAATACCTTGCTGCATCGCAGGAAAGGCAAAAGTGGAATAACATCCAACCTAATCTCACAGTGGGAGACATTGTTCTGATTGCAGATGCAACTGCTACAAGGAACTCCTGGTTAATAGGAAGAGTGATTAAAACATTCCCTGACAAATCAGGCATAGTCAGAACAGTTCAGATTCAAACAAAAACAAATGTCATTGAAAGACCTGTAACTTTGTTTATTAGTTAAAAAATGAGGCATGAAGTGTTCAACTTCTGTCATACAAAAAAGGGGGATCTATTTTTGTTGACACAAGGTATATAGCGAAAATGGTTTATTATGGCTCCATAAGTTATTTGTTTGTTGTAATTATGTTCCTGTACGACCATAAACAATTAGGGGCCGGTTGTGTTGGAGCCATTTCAATGAGTAACCAGCAAGTGGCACTGTGAATGAGTTACCTGTGTATTTAAAGGCCACACTAATTGCCACAGGTGTGGCGCAAAACGAGAGGTAAACTGTTTTTGACCATGGCGTGGTGTGAAAGACTGTTTATTGGAAAGACTTTGTTCTTTGTTAATGTTGATGAACTCCTGAAGGTAAATAAATTGATGAATCTATTCATAATTGTTATTTTTGTTAGTTTTTGGACCACAAGAGTACAAGAACACGTCAAAGCAGGCAGAAAGCCACGCGTTCTTAACGGAATCAAGTTTGCGTCAACAATCATTGAAGGTCAGGGAAAATGTCATGGCCATAAAAATCTATTCAGTGGGGATCCAAAATCTACAAAAAATAAGCATAAAACAGCCTGAACCTTGTTTATACAGTTCAGGGTTAGGGTTATTTCATTTAATTCTGCATGAAATGTGACTCTGCATGTGATAACGTACCTGTCCAGGTAGTTCACTATATTGGAATTCTTGTTTTCCCTCATCACCAAGATCTCATTGATGATCAACTCTTTCTTGGGCTGCTGCTGCAGGTTCATTTGTTTAATAGCAACCTGAGAAAACAGACAAGACAGCTGCGGATTAGAATAATTCACCCCGATGGCTTGGTGAGGGAAAATAAACGATATGCATAGAATATACAGGATGTGGATGTTGTAAAATTGTAAGTACAGTCTGACTTACCTCTTGGCCAGTTGCTATGTCGATGGCAGTGTACACAGTGCCAGACGCTCTGATGAAACACAAGATCAAAAGCACATCAATAATGCACCATCATAGAGTTTTAACATGGCTCATAGACAATTACATTTACTGAAGTACTGTGATTGAGAACAAATTCAGGATGGCTGTACTTTACTTGCATATTTCCATTTTATGTGGCCTTATACTTGCACTCCACAACCATGCCAGATGTGGTGATTTTGAATGTTTGAAAAAAACTGAAGAACTAACTGTTCCTTTATAGGTTGAGAAAATTCTCCTTCTTCTTAAGCTATCTATTTAAAAATCCTCTTGAATTTGCTGGAAAGTGCATCATCATAATGCTGACAACAGGGGTTTTTGTTTTTTTCTGAGCTCATGAAAAGCTGACTTTTTAGAGATATGTGGTTCTAACAGGAGAGCAATGATGCAAGCATGATGATCTTATATAAGAATGTGCTGCTGTAAATTAAACTACCTAGCAGCATCTAAAATATGTCAAATTTGCTCAACCTTGAATGTCTACAGCAGTGAAGTGCAACACACACATTCATGCAGCACTAAAATTAATACAAAAACATCTCATGTAACAATAAAACAATGACAGGGGCCATTTTTCTGCAGAATAATTACTTTTAATTTTTGTACTTTGGTAAGAATCTGCTGATAATACTGACATACTTTAACTTCAGTAAGTTTTTCAATGCAGAACTGTTTTTTGTAGTGGAGTATTTTAGTAGTAGTTTTAATTAAGCAACACTTCTGAATACTACCAACATTGATACTATTATTTGTTCTTAATGAGCTGGATATCCTCATTTAAATTACCTTAGCAGTGATGAGCTCAAATGCTTGAGCAATGGTTTCAATAGTTGGTCAAAGGAATGGTATGCAGCCAGACTGTCCTTATTTGGAAGTGTAACTCATGAAACTCAAAACCTTCCTCTGTGAATTTAGCCTTGTGGTTTTCCCTCTTTCTCCCTTTCGCTTGCTGTCAGCTACACCTGTGTACTGTCAGGAGCTATAAATAATGAAGCGCACTTCCTGGTACTAATAAGTTAATGATAACACGACAGAGTAAACACACAATCGTCAACTGTTTTAGGTGGAAGCTTCCTGATCAAACATGGACATAGTGACAGAGCAGATAACAACTGCACTATTTTATCTGTTCAGATGAGTCGTGAACAGGAACGCTGACAGAAAAGCAACAGCCTTAAAATACAAAACAGAAAGACAAGGAGAAAGAGAGAGGGAGATGGCTGAGCTAATCTGGCTCTTGGCCTTTTCAGGATACAGTTCTCATTTCCTGTCGACTTATTTTTCTCCCAGTCATTCAACCTAACCCTCCCTCTGCCTCCAAGTCTCTAAAGTGGTCACTACAGCTCCATATCTCCCGCAGAGACTGACTGCTCCTGAAATTGCACTGTTTCAATATCTGTGACAGCCGGTTGATGATCACGGAAAGACTTACCCTTGTCCTATTTTCTCAAAGCGTGTGTACTTCTTTTTGGGATCCCCCACACTCACAATACTCCCTGAGTCAGAGAGAAAAGAAACATTTAATGAATGTCCAGACTATGTAGGTGTCATGACAGCTTCACACAGAGAACATCCCTGCAGAACCTTTTCCACTTTTCTATTTCAGACAGATGCTGCTTCAAAGTGCAAGTACATGTATCTGTACTTCACAGTGCATTCTGGTTATCGGGCTAAAGTTACATTGCACTTAAATGGCATCTAAATGGCATTACACTCGTGCTCCCTGTTCTTATGCATAATTCTTCTAAATACACAGAAGAGGTGCAGGAGATGTGATACCCTGCTTGTCGTTTGAATCACAAGACACGGGTACACATCAAGGTGCTATACAGAGGTCACACCTTCCACATTGTTTTAGTTAATATGTGGATTTTAACGCTGGTGGCATTACATTATTATTTTTGCATAATTATGATAATTTTTAGACTCAGTGTCTTTAATTTTGTTGTTTTTGCTAATGACAATTTTTTCAGAAGACCAAATTTTGGCTTTGTACACCAGATTTGTTCATGGCAGTGTAGAGAATGATTTGATTACATGAATAACTGAATATTCAGCTCTAAAGACACATACGGAGTCTCTCCAGAATCTCCTCATCCGTCATTTTTGACTTCTTCCTCTGCCGGTCGGTGTGGCGATACATTGTGTTGGACGTGTTCTCCGGCTGGACCTGCGACTCTGGTGGGGTCAGCACCTCTTTCACAGGTGTGGGAGGCTTTGGTGGCTCCATGACGGAGCGTGTGTAGATCTGCAGAGGATAGAAAAGTCTAAGAAATGCAGAAGGCTTTGCATTTACAGTTGAATGATTTCACCAGTCGTGTGATTTTAACTCACAGATTTGGTGTGCTCGGGTCGAGGGGCAATGACCGGGGGCAGTTCATCATCATCATCCTCATCTTCCTCTTCCTCCTCCTCCTCTTCTTCCTCCTCATCCTCCTCCTCTGACACAGGTGGAGCAATCGGGGGTTCTGTCGATGATGTTTTGGCACCCTGCAGGGTAGAGATGTAAGTGAGTCTGGATGTGCCTCGCAGCAGGATGGAATGAAAAGTGTACGAACAGATCCTTAAATATTTCCAAAAATTAAACACAAATGTCATTTTCTCTGTTTTGAGTTGTTACCACCATTTAACAGCCTGCAAAACCCAAACCAGCCACAGTTTGAGTTCTGGCCAGTTGAGGTTCAGAAGGATTTTGTGTAACATGCATCGACTGGGTAACATAAAAGACTCAGATGACTTCAGACTAAAAATTCATTATACGAATAAACATTTAATTCAGAAGTGGTTAAAAAATCTGCTTGTGATTCATATAAAAAGAAAACAGTTCAGCTTTTTGAGTATTCTAAAAGAAAAACAAAAAATTGGGTTAATTTTCAGCAAAGTTCTGTTAATAGCAAAGGAAAGCATTATGAGTTGAGTGGGAGCTAAGGAGTGAGGTAGCATTCAGTGCAGTTTATCTGAAGGATTTTGAGCTGTGGGGTCTGGGAAGGTGTGCCATGAACCAATGATGAGAATGAGTTTTGAAGTAACAATCTGTTACATATTTAACTGTGCTATAGGAGAAAACATACTGCAGCACTGCAGTGTGCAGTATGGTGATGAACTGCAGACGTCCTGTTGATATGGAAGATACCTTTTAACAAGTGTGATTAATAAGCCTCAGGCATATTTATTATGCCTAATGCTCAGCCTCTTTTTCCCCATCCAAAACTCTACTTGCCTGGGATCATCTTCCTCTTATGGAATGGAAAACACTTCATCCATTTCCAGTCTCGTCATGCATAAATGAAGCAGTGCAGCTTAGTTCTAGTGATTAAAGGGAAAGGGTCTGACTGAAGGCAAGTCCCAGTTCTTCATTCAGACATACTGGGCCTCTGACCTGCTCCAAGGAGGGCTGGGCCAAGACTGCAGTGCAGAAATGAGTGTCTGGCTAACTGTAAGCAGTTAGCCAGCGAGGGGCGTGTATTTTTTTTTTTTTTTTTTTTTTTTTACAGAGCCATGCGGTAATGTCTACAATGGTGATGGAATTACAGGCATTTTATTGGCAATGTGGATCAAATTGTTAGGAATATGAGCTCATACATGCAGTTTGACAGTCATCACAACCCTCTGTGGCATGCGCCACTGTCCTGCCATTTCAGACACGGTCCATTCAAAACATCTTTTAAGAGGTGCTCTTGTGAAAGATAATAAATACATCTATAACATCAAAAACTAACAGAACCAATCATACCCCCCATGAAATTTCAATACAGAGAGTGATGATGCCTCTAAAATCAAATATTTGTATGCAATTTGCATAAGCCAGGTGGCATAATCAGTATTAGGTGATCAAATGGTTCAATTTGGCTTCAAGGCCAATGCAGAGATACATGATGTGGAAAGTAATATGGAGGAGTTACCTTGTCAAATAATGCGCTGCAGGTTCTAAGGCTGACAGGAGGCCCAGATGACAGCAGTCGGTTCTGAATGTGAAGGTTGAAAATGGGAGGATTTACTCAAAACAAACCCACACAGTTTGTAAGACTAAGTGAAGTTCAGGGGAGGGTGGGGGTGGGGCAGGGGGACGCAGCTGAGGGGTGGACGTTATGTCCATACATTATCCCCAAACATACAGTATGAGGAGAGGACTTATGCCACCTTAGGACTGTCCTTGGCGTAGGCCTTGAACAATATTCTCCACTACATTATTTCTCTTCAGATTTCTTGCATAAGCTCAAATATTGTCCTTTTATTTGGACATTACAATACACATAAAAACCGTTCAGTTCAGTTCATGCCCTCAGAGTCCTTATGTCTGTGTCTGATTTCATATTTCCACATGAAATGTGAAAGATTCATTAGTTAATAAACTACCAAAATGAGATTACACCTTAATTATTGTAATACACTCAGCATACACAGAAACAACAAGCTGTTAAAATTAGGATTAAGTCTCTTCTACAGTCTTTATCGTGCTGCTTTGTGAAGAACTTTTAGGCACACATTGTGTTAGAATCCTGAAAACTTGAATCTTCAATGTCACCTTGCATGAGCTGGCAGGAAGGCATTGTTACTGAAATCAATGCTGCCTTATTCACTTCAGGAACGGGCTGAAAAGTTTTTAGAGCAGAGTTCCACATGATGAGAGTTTGCTGTTTGTGTTCTTTAGGATTGCTTTGGACAGGTGAACATAATTATTATCCAACAGGAAAATGGATTTGCTGTTCATAAAAGAAAACAATGAAAGATTGGCTGATCTATTTGATTTTTAATCATACTTTTGGCTATGTAACATATAACCATTATGTGAACAGAATGGCATCTTTTCATGCCTCTATGTCTTGGTAATGTTTTATTTCTCAATATCAATATATTTCCACTGAATTATGAATGTAGGGACTGAAATGTTGCAATTTTGAAGTCCTGAGACTGAATTTCCTTAGGAATAAAAATGTCAGAGCCATGTGCCTTTTAGACTTGACTGAACTTAAAAAAAATGTATCCAGTGAATCTTGCTCAGCTGCTATAATTCAGATTATCAATACTGACTTGATAATTTCAGCACCATTAAGTATTTTAGCATCTAGCTGCTCCTCTGTTTATTATTGTGCATAAGAGGCAGGATGCCATGTATTGTTAGCATAACCAAACTGCATGAAATATTTCTGTTACAACCTATCGCAAGAAATAAACTTAAAACAGATCCATGCACCAAACATGCTGGATTCTTAAGTATCTGTGAAATAGGACACTAATTAACACACAATTGATGAAATATCAAGAGCAATGTGAGGTATCTCTGATCACAATACTGTGGATGTTGTGAATGTAGCTTATGAACAGTGGTTGAGCTTTCTGTATTCACTGACAGATATGTGTCTGACATTCAAACATAAGAAAGTTAAATATCCAGGACTAATGTGAAATGAGTGAATACGACTTAACTGGCATTGCAACAGAACAGAAAAACCAAGACTAAGATATCAGTCACCTAAAGCAGCAACAAAGAGCAACAAACAATCATGAGCACTGTCAGTGTGTCTAAAGAATTTCTTGTATTTCTCTACTGCCAATATCTGCAGCCACAAATGTACGCTGAGCTAATGCTAAGGTGAGACACTTTATCCCAAATGTGAACCACAGGCTCCAATGGTTGCTCACAGGTCAAATAAAAATCAGAGATCTCACAATCCCAGTGAATAGTTATTTCTTTTGCATTTAACTAATCTAAAGGATTATAAAATATAATTTCGAACTGTTATATTTGTTAATCCTTGACGACAGACTTGATGGTAAGTATAAGAGGTGAAAGTGAAGTGCTTTCAGAAAACAGCACATCAGTTCCCAAATATTTGCCTGCATTGCAGGTTTGTGGAAGCTGCTGCTACAAATAATCTGACAGAGAGCATCAGGTAGCTTGTGGTGGGTTACTGTTTCTCTAAGAAAAGGGACAGTTTGCTTCTTTAGACCAGTTATTGGCAGCTTTCCTATAGTTTTGCTTGGCCAAGACAGCACGGCCCAATCTTAAGATAAAATGTGTGGCACTGCAGCCAACAGCTGAGTCACCTCTGCATACTATGGACCACTGTGACAGTCCAGAACTCAGATGCTCTCAAATACCCTCACTGGACTCTCACAACCTTTTAGACTGACTGCCACACCCATCTGCCCTTCACTGGCTAAGAGCTCTTTCAAGCAACAACCCTGCATGAAGAGATCCCAGTGTAGTTTGCCTCAGGCAGAGAATCTACTGAACAGGCTTGGATTCCACTTCTTCTCCCAGCGTGCACAGACCAAGGCATTCAAAGCATAGATTACTCTGGTCAAAGCCAGGAATGAGGTCAGCACAGCGGGAGTCCTTCGAGATGCAGTTGAGCCTCCAGTGAAGCTCGTCTACGGGTATTTCAAAATCTGGTTAAGTAGATTGGAAAAATAAACAATGAGCAGCAGTAGCTCTCACAGCAGTCACCGTTTCTGTGCAGGAGCTGCAAAACTGTTTGGCATGTATGCAAAATTCAGGGAATTATGCCACATAGCGAGGGCAGTAAGCCTCTAGAGGGGAACACGCACATTTTGCCCATTAGAGGGGGAAGTCTGTGTGAAATGAATGTGCCTGAGAGCGACACCACAGTCTACTACAGAAATTCCCAGAAAGAGTCCCGAGTGAAGTGAGAAAGATTTACTGTGGTGTAGTTGGAGAGGCATAATTGCTCAGAGGTTCAAGACAAAGAAATAAAGCCACATAATGTTGCAACTTACCTGGTAAATCGTTACACTGACTGATAAATCATAAGGAAATAGATTTGCCTCCATATATTACTCAGAGATTTCTGAAAGCAATAAAATATTGCAGAGACTATGGCGAAGGAGCCGAGACTATGTTGATTTGTAATTAAACTATGATAACCAGAGTGTCTAGGAATGCAAAGATAGCAACGAAAATGCTGATTGAACAGACAGAGGAGCCGCCAACTGGCATATATTTTTGTCAGATTTTGATGTAGTGCCTTCTGTGTACAAAGATTGATAACCATCAACTGTATTACTGAAGGCTAACAAATAACCAAGACTGAAGAAAGCATGTTTAGATATATAGGAACTCACCAGAGTGTTTGCTGCTATGTACCCATGTGCTGACTTGTCTGAAATAACAAAGAAAACACTTTTATAGAAGCAGGATACTCATCATCTTTTGTATCAGACATGGGAATAGGTATGAAATGTTTTGGGTGGTATTATTTCATCAGTGCCGTGCTGAGTTTACCTCCCGAAGTGAAGCTCATGTATTTCTGGTTGTTGACGGTCTCTTTGGAGTCGTAGAACTTTAAGACGTCCAGCACGGCCTGGGGGTTCTTCTTCTGCTCCAGTTTAGTGATGTTGGAGGTCTGTAGGAGTCGCGCCCACTGCTCTGGTATACCCTGCACAAACAGACAGAGGTCACATGTTAAAAGTTCTACAGAGAAATGCAAGGAAAGCTGCAATAATAAAGTTGTTTCCTGAGGAATAACTGAGTTAACTGTCCTCAGATCACAGACATAGAAGCTGGATTTCTGTTATAACAGTCAGGCTTTTAGGATTTGGGTCGACAACTTATCACGACTGAAACAGTCAACAAGTTGAGACTCTTTTCAGTCAACTGAAAATATCTTCTTTATCTTGAATATCCTGTATAAAGAACTATGTTTAATATCACTCAAAAGACAAAAATCTGGTAATACATGTTTTAAACATCTTAGCTATAACGGCTCTCTGAGTTTTTTTAGGTACAAGAACTACATGTCAAAGGAAAGTTATTTGCTTTACAGTCATGTTCAATCAACATATATTGGAGTATTATTAATTTTCTCTCCTAACTCTCAACAAGAAAGTGAATAAGTGTATTTTCCAAACTATGTCATAAGAGGTTTATATATTTTTATGTCACGTTTTGCATTTTTTATAGCCTGCGGACTGATATTAAGTCTTTTATAGAGGCTAAATGTCCTGAAATATTTTTTATCTCTTGAAATCTTGTGCACATTTTACACTTTAAACAATACTCTGTGCTGTTGGGAAAAAAAAACAGCCCACTGTTCTGCAGCAGAAGCGTTGGCGTTAGGGGGTCAGAAAAAGATTATACTTGGAGGAGGATCAAGAGGCAAATCAACAGTAATACACTCTATTCTCCCAGAAAATCATGATACAAGTGCAAGCAAAGTGGCTGGTTTAAAACTGTTTTAATGAGGCTCTATGTGTCACAGACACATCACTTTTCAAATGAACAAGGAACTATTTGTTACAGATATCATGCACAGTACAGGGTGCAGTGTATTTGGAAGTCAAATAGACCAGAATATATATTCCTTAGTGTAAGAATGGTTTTATAGAGGGCTGAAGATAACATTTGAACTTCCCAGAAATTATATTATGAAAAAAAAATCCCCTTAGGCCTGAATAAAGAATACTTGACTTTTGTGTTACAGATTAGCCTCGCTGTTGTGAAACCACCTCAGGTTCATGTTTATCCTTGGTATCATGGTCGGTTTCATAACCAATTTAAATCGATACTACATCTGTTTTTATAATTTATAGCATTATGTTAGTACATTTTCCATTAAAGAGGATCTTATCAGTTACAATTAATCAACCAACAACAACATAATGAACACTTGTACAACACAATGCAATCCTCCTGCAACAAATTCTGTTCAATTATAATTAAGAAGAGGACTTATTGTCTGGTGTGTCTTCCAATATATGTGTATCATACTATAATCAAACATTATCACTCAGTAGCCCCAAAAATGATCATATAGCAGAATAACGATCTCAGTTGAGTCTAAACCTTTCCATTAAACCATGAAAGTTTTATAAGCTTTTTTGGACTGAACCCCTCACTAAAGCGCACCAAACAGATGAATGAATTTCTTTCTATTATTCTACATCTGTTTAGAGTCCCTAATTGTTTGATAGTAGTAAAGTAAAGTATAGTAGTACATAGTAACATCATCTACTGCAAACTGAAACTGCAGCTAATATGTAATTTACCAAGAAATCACTGAAGGATTCCAGCGCAGGTTTCAGCTGACAGGGAAGATGTAGCGATTGCTATTCGAGTCACCTGTTTACCAACTTTATTTGGAGGAAAATAAAATATTAGTTGAGTCTATCACCTCAGGGAGTTGTGATTTTAGAAATGCATGCCTGGGATTTTGTTTTCAAATGGGAGGTAAATTTTAGAAGCACATCAGTCCCTATTTATATGCCTGATTGTCAGGTGAAAGGGATACTCACTGTGAATTCTCCTGTTACAGCATCAAAGCCCACATGAATGGTGTGTTCAAAGTCTGAGGGTAGGGATATCTCAGGACGTTCCTTCTCCTTCTTCTTGTTTGCTAAAGGAGGTGAACAACAGACCGATTATAGGCTGGATTTTACACATCGGAAACTAGTAAACTGTGTGAATCAGTGTGAGGCTGTGAGCGTGAAGGTGACATGTGAGGAAGGAAACTCACTCTTGTCTCCCCCGGGGAAGATGGAGCGCAGGCGGACTTTCTTGTTTTTCTCTTCAGGAGCCATTGGAAGCGGTTTAGATGCGTGATTCACTGATGAAGAGTCTCGGGAGCTACTGTTCATTCTCAAGGGGGGGGCTGGTGGCTTCTCTTCAATATCGACACTATCAGACATCTTTAGTAGCACTCACAATGTCCTGAGAAAGACCGAGAGAGACTTTAGTGTCTATGTATAAATCAGTAAGAGACTCGAATAGAAGCAGGTGATGACGGCTGCCAAATCCCTTTGGGCTTCAACAACCTTGCATTTTGACTTGTACTTAACCCCAGTAAATGTACAAAATACAATAAATATCAGGGGACTAAACTGAGAAATACAAGTTTGCTTCTGTTGATTTTTAAATGTTTTCGTCAATATCAAGGTCGGCAGCAAGCAACGGAGGTCGACCTTGTGGAAATGGCTTTGGGGATGCTGTTTGACGATAAAAAAAACATTTGTTATTGAGCTTGGTGAACTCGATTACTGCGAAACCATCTACAAAATGTCCAAAAACAATGTGAAATTGGACATCACAATTTCCTACAGCCCAAGGTGGCGTCAATTCAACGCTCAGTAGTGGTAGATTTAGAACAAAGAGGAAGACAACAAATATTCTTGAAAAGTTGGAAGCAGTGAATGCTTTTTTGGCTGATAACCTAATTAACTGACTAATCAAATAATTTCTTCAGTAGTCACAAGAATGTTTTCTTGTGATGCACAGAAGACCGTGAAACACACTCAAAGTTTGGCCAGTTTTAGTTTTGTAACATAAGGAATCCCATTGCAGCATCACAAAGTTCAGGTCTGAAAACTTCTCATGAAATTAAACACATTTACAAATTCTCAGCTAACACATCTTCTCCTATTTAGAATTAAAAGAAGACACAACAAAAATCAATACATGAATCGTGTTTCCCTGCTGTTTCAGCAGAGGATCTTTGGGACTGAGGTGGAGTCTGATGTCCACTGGGTCTGTTCAGCTGCGAAAACGGTAACGAGGAATTGATTCTAAGAGAATCTGGCAAGAGGAATCGTTTCCATCACTCATCCCCTCATCCTCCTTCTCCCCATCCCACTAGCATCTTAGGCTCCTTCACTGCCTCACCCCGAGGCCAAGCCCATCATGTGATGTGCAGCACAGCCATCCCAGAAAGCGGCCATGCAGGCTGCCCCCTCAGTGGAGACCTACATTAGCAAACAAAGACACACTCCTCAGCTCTTACACTGTGCGCACTGCCTCTGACAAATTACACATGTGCCTTCACTGCGGCCTTAACAGTTTTATATAAGCATTTTCTGCACAAGACAAAATCTGATAGGTCACAATGCACTCTTTGTTAACTTCCCAAAGAACTGGTTTTGAACAGAGGAATTAGATTAGAGGGAAGATGTAACATGATAAGAAGCCATGATTTAATCTCACATGTCTGCAGTAACAGCATTATTACACAAGACTTCTGTGCATCCCCTAACTGTGTTCTTGGGAAACTAGTAATGTGTCATTTCCTTATAAACTTGTTCAGGCAGGAAAACAGAACCAATACTCAACGATCTCTCGGAACATATTTACTGTTTTTATAACTGTACAGTGACTCTGATGCATCTCTGATAAAAAGAAAACCAACCACAAAACAAACTTTTTTCAGTCTTATCTGAAGAGAGAGACAGTTTCTCATCTAATCTAACCGTTTTCCTTTAGGTAACATTAAAAATATGCATTCATGTGCCACTAAATTTAAATATTTTTCGCATGAAAACTAGAATACGAAATATATCTCTATTGCTATCATGTGAAAAATCTCTCAGATCAAACATTCATCTGGAGACTACCAACAAATTGACGTGTCCTACTAAATTAGATGGTCATTTTTTTACTCTCCTCTGCTAGTGATGTGATAAAAAAATTGCATTGTGATACCTGCATGTGATCCTTTCAGTTAGATAACTTACTCAACAATGACTGCAGGAAATTATGTGGCAGATATCAGCCTGTACACTGCCGGCCTTCAATACCGACAGAGCTCGAATTTCCAGAGTCTTATCTGAGCTGAGGTGCAACAAATGGTGGACATGAGTTCAATGCTGAAAAAGCAAAGGGCTGGCAGCAGGGAAGTGTTGAACATGATAAAAATACAGATAAAAAAGCATTCCAGCATCTTTGTCAGATAGAGGTTACATCAGTTGCGTCCACGTGCAACTACTGAATTACCCTCTCCCAAGACAGTTTTATGAAAAACAGTGACTCACATCTAACAGCAGGGTTAACTAAAGTTTCATTTTGATTCAGCTTAGCTGGAGGGCAACTACTATTTTTGAAGAACCAGGCAGCTACTGAGAAACTCAACAGTTTTAGAATACCGCCACGTCTTTATGATTATTTTGCTGGCATATTTCCAGTATCTTATGAGATATACTGGTGGTGGGGGTGGACTGTTGCTGGTAGTTTCTGCTGTGCTGGGTGAGTTCCAGGTGAGAGTCCAGACAACAGTAGAAAACAGGTTCGCTTAGGTTGGAGCTTAGGTGTGTCACTACCAACAAAACCCAGCAAAACTACACTGTTTACAAAGGAATGTCACAATGTTGACATACTAAAGCAACAGGGAGTAGCGGACAACACAGCTGTTAAGGCACTAAGGAAGACATGGTGGGCTGTCGTGGAAGCTTTGTATGCCACCTGACATCACGAGCCCCAGTTTAGTTGAAGGATTATTTAGCTATATGGCTTAATACTGTACCACCAGGTCTAAGTGAGGAAATACTGTCTGCTGAACTGAGCATTTAAGCAACATTGAGCTTTCAGTTTTCACCATGCTGACAAATACTTGTTTTATGTTTGTTTTTAAGGTTAAATTTAACACGGCACTTATGTATCATTTCTAAATTATCTATAACCAGACTAGTTGAACCTCTATTAGAAAAAAAGTTAATTACTGAAACACTTTCAGTGATCTAACGTCATAAAGTAGCATTCAAATGTTACACACTGCGGTTCACAATCCCCTACATATATCCACCTTGTCTGTTGTTCATTATAATGACAAACACAAGGGATCCCTGCATAACCAATGCAGCTGTGACCAATGCCTCTGTTAATCCATTAACTTTATCTTGTAAACAGTGTTGCAGGCAGTACGTCATACAGCTTTTACAGTCATGCACAGAAATGGATTCACTAACGTGCACGTGGCACAAGCAAGACTTGACACCAGCAGCAGGGATCTAATCTTTCACAACACGATCTGTTCAACATAGACTGAAAACAGCTACAACATCACATAATGTTGAGGTGACAGGACGGTTTGAACCTTTTGAACATGGAATTCATATTTTCTTGAGGTTTCTTAGGTGAGTCATACTGTACTCCTTTGCCTCATCGATACTCGTCCCTCTTGGGAGCATGCAGCACAGAATACACTTACATAAAACACTGAAGTGAACAATGAGAGCACGCTCATAAATATGATCATTTCAGTGAACAACTGCCATTGGAGAGCAGTGTAGCTATGCAACCGACTGTGGTCATTTCTACATCAAGCAGCAGAGAGAATCTGTAACACCAGCTTAAGAAAGACCAAACAAAGACCTGAGTAACTTTATATTACAATTCTGTAACAGTGGTCCTCAATGCTGCATGGCTCTTTGACTAATTACCAGCCTGCTGGCTGCTGCAGCAGCTCTGCTGAGCGGTCAGACGGCTAAAGATGGCAGATTCACGAAGGCCCAGACATAACTGATACTTCCCTCACATAAAACAGTGACCTATTTACTGTGCAGACTGATGGGCAGGAAAGCAGTCAGTGAGCACACTGTCCCTGAAACAAGCAGCCCCTATTTCTGAAACACACATAGGCCAGTCTCTCAACATTATAAATCACTCTGTGTGTCTTTCACCTGATACTGAGGATATTGTTATGAGGCTGAACTACAGCACTAGAGCAGAAAAGGAAGAAAAATGTTTAAACACAGATTTCTCACATTATTTTGTCACTTCATTTTTATAATGAAAATGTAAAACATTAATTTGGCAGAAATTATACCCCCCAGCTTCATTCTGTTTGACTCACTTTGGCACAATATGACATTTTGACTAAGGTATAGGAATGTGTGTCTAAAAAAAAACACAAAACCACCAGACACACCAGCTCAACTCAGATATTACTGGAGATGTTTTCACATTTCTCTTCCATAAAATATTAATCTATCCATGAAGAGCAGGCATTTTCTCTGCTCTTTCAAACATTAATGCTGAATTTGAATGGCTAACACAGGAAGAGGCTCTAATCTTGAGCCCATGGCAGCCAGTAATGGCCCCGCAGTGGGGGAGGGCTCCATAAGCTCAGCTCTCCATGCCCCTGATTAGGACACGGTCTCTGTTTGACTTGGCTTTAGCTTTGGCTGTGCTTCTTTGAAGGATGCTGATTACTTGGATGGGGTGGACAGCTAGAGGACACTCAAGGGATAAGGAGGGAGGAAGGATACTCCAAAGCTGCAGTGTACCATTGTTATCTCCTTCGTCTTGGTGACATCCATACAGTATTTTTACTGACCACTGATGAGAGTTTTATAAACAGAGTCACAAAGAAAAGAACACTTCATATGACAACAGAAACGCACCAACACAAAGAAACCCTGAAAAACACAGACGCTTCGCCCAGACTTTGGAGCAGAGTGGGCCTTCGACACACAGATGTGAACATATTACTACACAAATGCTCGTCTCTCACATGGCTGGCCTCTCAAGGTTGGAATAAAACACACAGTTACAATGCAGATGCTATGTAATGTCAACCCCTTCAATTCCAAATGGAGGCTGGGGGAGGAGGAGGAGGACATGTCTCATCTTTAATCCAGTTAAAGAGGACTCCCTTTTCAAGGAAAATTAAGAGAATTAATGGTCACAGGATTCAAACATCATGTGGTCAAACATGCAGCAGTCTTCTAAGAAATTATAAACAGCAAAACTGTCTTTTTCACTATGGAACATGAGACTATGTGACTAAACATTGAACCCTCATGGTTATTATGCTATTAAATACATAATATGTAGCTTTTTCCTGAAAATGAAGGCTATTGGAAGTGCGAAAAACTACAGTTCTTTAAATGGCCACTCCAGGCTGGCTCCAAAAGTGAGTCAACCCCACAGAGCACCATGTTAAAATGTCCAACTGTACAGCAGAAATAAACATGTTTACAGCCTGACATAAAGAAATGGTTTTGGTCTCTGCAGCTAATTTTCCTCGACATATCAGCTGTAGGAGGGGTAAATGTTTAGATAACTGTCCTATTTAGATTTTATTAAAGCATAAAGTCATTCATAATTAAGTTTGTGGCCCACCTCAGCTCCACTTAAACTCTACCTCTTTATTCATTTTTGGGGTATCGAAAAGTTAGGAGGAGTTAGACACTTCCAATATGAACTCACTGCTCTTCAGGAATGTCAGCAATGGACTGAATGTGGAAGGTAAAGTGTGTAGGATTTAGGGAGACTTCTCCCCATTGGCAGAAATGAAATATTAGTAATATTCATAGTAATGTGTTTATTAGCGTAAAACTACATTGAATAAAGAATGGTTGTGTTTTCTATACCTTAGAATGAGACTTTTATGTCCACAGAAGGTACAGGGCCTCCATGTTGCAACACTATTTTTCTACAATAGCCTGGAGCAGACAAACCAAATACCGGCTCTTTTCGTGTTTTTGTGTTTTCAGTGGCCACTGTTGGCTCTCCTACATGCTTGGAAAGAGAGGACAAGATAAGGCGTTTTCATTTGGTTGGAATCCACATCCTCACTGCTAGACCCCACACACTAGACATTTAAAAAAACATAATCCAACTTTTTGCTAAATTGTCAGCATTATCAACACTTTTTGACAGTTCAACATTTTGGGGAAAATGCTTATTTACTTTCTTGCAGATGAGAAGATTGACACCACTCTCATGTTTGGATGGTAACCATGAAGTTACGGTCGGCAAGTAGCTTAACTTAGCACAAGCACTAAAAGCAAACAGAAACAGCTAACCATGCTCAGCTCAAAAGTAACACAATTTGCAAGCCAGCAGATGTAAAGCTCACAAATGATCACACTAAATCTCTTTGCTGTTCTGCATCATGTGTTTTTGCATTGATAAAGTCAATGTTAGCTTATGAAATCTGACATTAGAAAGCCCACACAGCTCATATGTTGCTACTATTGCACATAACTGATGATTTTATTCTTGTGCGTGAAACATTTCTGTCATATCGGCTTTTCTGAAATGAGGCTCCACCTCTGTGGTTTGGTGCCCCTCCTGTAAAACCCTGTAAAACCCTGCTTTGCATACAGTTGTGACTGGTTCATGAAAGGGACAAGTCACAGCTTCCTCATCAGTTTGATTGTTACGAGCATAAATTGGATTGAGTTCACTGTAAGTATAGACTTTCCTGTGTCTTTTGCAGGTAAAACCGTAGAAAGATTCTCTCAACCCTCTTATAAACATGTTAATATTGACGATGCTTGAAGAAGAGCTTGATAAAGGCTTTATTACATATTCAGAAACACTGATTCAGTTGTCACCCTTCATACAGTGAGGGATTATTTCATTCATTGTTTTTTCATTGCTTCACAGCAACAGAATCACATGTTTCATTACAACAAACAAAACTAACTTTTTGTTCCAACTTCTATTTTTAGGGGACATGCAGGCCTTGGGGGGAGGCCATGAACATCTTTTGATGGTATTGCTATAAAAGGCTTATGCACGTTCACAATACGCCAACTAGAGCATGATTACACAATTTCAAAGGCAAAACTAAATGAATGCAATAGATGCTCTTGTCCATCCACACTGACTATTAGATCCCTCAGAGATCTGAATAACTGGTGATTCACATACAGTATATTTTTCTGCCAAGATTAATTTTCTTTATCACTTAATTTTTCAAGCTATTGCCATGATACTATACAATTTTCTTTTATACAAAGCACAGTGCATGAACATCTCTGATCATTAACCAGTGATCTGTTATTAGCCAAAAGCCAGATGTCTCATCTTGTTTCACATTATCATGGCATTTATTTCCAGATTGTCTTGAAAACTTTAGCCCAGTGTTATTACTGTAATGCTGACATATACTTCTGACTTTGTGCACCATGTGTGTTTATTATACACAATGTTTATACTTTAATTGTTCACAAATGAGAAAAATATGCACAGCAACAGAGTTGTTGATTGCTGAGAATGAACCTTTCGGGTGATTATCCAAAACAGTAAGCACGATTAGTCTCCATATAGTAGAGTCTGTTATTATTATTATCTTATTTGACAGAAATCCATGCATTTTCATGTTATTTCAGAGATTATAATCAGCAAAAAAATATCTATTATAAAATCCCACTCTCCCAAATAAACTAGGTTATCCTGCAGTTAATTTTCTTCCTACAACTAAATAACTCACTTTAGGTTTTAAACTCAGAAGATTAATTATCTCAGGTTGAGGAGTTCAAGCTGGGATGTTGATTTCCTGATAATATACATGAAGATTATTCTCACTCATTTAATCTGAATTAGATTACTGCAGTGCACCTTTTGTTTGGCTGTTGAAGTTCTACATTGATCCTGTCCAATGCTAATTAGCACAGCTCTAACAGGATTGGAAAAGCATGATGATAAAAGCCTGCCTTATTTTCTCTTCAGTAGCTAATTACGACTACTTACATTCAAAGGATTCAGTGGTTTTACAACACAATATCCCCCTGTTTGATTTACTTTCTTTTAAATAACCCTCTGCTCAAAGGCTGTAGTATAACACTCTTCATATTCAAAACAGAGCAGAAAAAAACAGGTTAGTCTACACTCAAGACCCATTTAATCCCCACAGCCTACACTCCACCATGACTCTCATTTTACCAGGCATCATCCTTTCCCAATCTCTCCCGCTGGGGAGGCTTGAGAGCTCGCTGTGTCATTTAATATTTAGTTCTGGTGAACCTGCTCCACTGCTGCTCTCTCATGCACGTGTTTGCAACAGACAGACAGAAACACACACACATTCTCATTTGTGTTGCCTTAGTTGTCTCACTTTCAGTGGATTTTGTATCAACATTGCAAAATATCAGTTTTGAATAGATGTTTTCTGTGGTGACTTAATTAGCTGTGCACATATTTTTTTAAAATAATTGCTGAAAGAAAAACAAGAATGTACCCACCTATGACATCTATAAGGTCCAACTGACTGTGGATTGTGTCATTGTGTGTGTTTGTGTGTGTTTGTGTGTGTGTGGGGTGGGGGGTGGGTGGGCTATAGGTTTATAATGCTGTCTGTGCTGTTTTTATTGGTGTTGTTGGTCCTCTGACTACTTTTACTGAAAAGCCCAACCAGGGACAGGAGTTGAAAATTAGCTTAATGCTACACACTGTATATGTAATACATCAGATGTGTTCTATGTTAATTGCATGGTCCCCGATCAAATAAATGAATGAATAAATAAGTAAATAAATGTCAGCAACAAGAGTAGACAACATTAAATTAAGGAGTTGAAGTAAAAGTATTGAACGGGCAGAGCTCACGAAACTGCTGTGCACTGTGTTCTGACAATTTGAGCTGCTCTCTCTGGAATAAAAGTGCTTTTTAACTGAAGCAGTCTATTTTGTCAGGTAGTAAATTTCTATCGGAACAGGCTACCGTTATGCTCATTCTGTCAAGTGGACAGGAGCACGATAAAATTAGCTACCTTATTTTTAAGCTTTAATACATCACTGGCTGTCTGTTTGGACAGATTGTTCTCTATTGACAGAAAGACCAGATTTTATTCAAAGCACATTTCTGTAACTGCTAGTTTATTCATACAGGCATTTCTTGCTTGGCAAAGCCCATTTGTCTGCAATCTATTGTTCCTGACAGAATGAGTTTCCTCATTCCTCATTTTCAAGAATGTTTGTTAACTCATTCTAAAATATTCAAGTCCCCCTCCACCCAGCGATGTGTTTTGGTCAGTGTTACTTCTCTTGGGTGTTTGAGCCTCGCTGTACAAGAAAAGGACTGTTTTCAAATTCATCTGTTGGAGTGGACTGGTTCTCTACCTTTAACCTAAAATCTGAGTGTAAGATCTTTACCTGTGAGCAGGGTCTGTAACATCTCAGCTAGTTTAGAAGCCAGTCCTGGTCCAATAGATAACTTTCACAATAGACATTTTAAGCCTTGATTGCATGAAGATTCTGTATTTTTCAATGAGAGAGGAGGTTTATATGTCATTTTAAAGACCCGTTCTGGTGAAAATCAAATTGTTTACTTTATTAACATGTCCAGATGGTGTTTTTTTCTATGTTAGAAGACATATCACAGGGTAAATAAGGAGTCAACACCATGGCTGATCGTTTTCACCTGGGGCTTTCCATGTCATTATCTTTCTTCAGAATCAGTTTCTGGTCTGAACATGTGTAGCTGACTTGCTTTAATACTGCACCACGCCATTCTGTAGCGCAAAGTAGTTTTTACAGTGTGTGAGCAATGAGCTGGTGTGCTAGAACTGGATGGATAGGGAGTTTAAGAACTTGTTTTATGAAGAAAACCATATAAGACACAAACTGTTACTCAAAGCAGAGTATTTTTTATTTCACCGAACACACCTGGAGGGAAAATATTTTGAAGAATTTTGGAATAAACATAGCACCTAAACGTGATTTCTGTAACTCTAATTATGAGTTGGGCATCATTTTGGATCCAAAACAAATCACAAGATGGATGCAGAACTTAATGATTGTTGGTGGAGCAGTGCTTTATTTGACTTAACAGGAAAGAGAAGGAGACTCAAACAAAACATGCTGCAGTTATAATTTATGCCTCTTGGACCACTAGGCCCAAAACCTTGAATACTTCATACAATTCTGACACAGTTATGTCTCATGTTGGTGGCTACAATGCATGAATATATGAATGAAATGAATACACTATGGGTAAAAAGCTATAAAATATATCAGTTTTCAAGGTGACAAGCAAGGGACATAAATAGTTTACCACATCGGCGATTTAACTGACCTTCAGACTAACACGTTCTCAGCCAACCCTTACTGTAAGCATCTCTGAGCCTACCATTACGGTTGTCATGTCTCACCATGAACTTGGAAAAACACAACACAAGGACTTGTTGGCAATCACACAGACCTACAAACCTACCACAGCTAACAGGCTACTTTCTGCTAATCTCACTCTTGAACCAAACAATAGTCCGGCTGCTTTTTCCAAATGGGTTGCTCCTGTGTTTTTGCCCTCATCCTCTGCACATTCAAGTACAGCTAAGTGCCACTTGTGTATTGTCGGCTTGAAGGTAACAAAGTGGGTTTTTTGCATTAGTGTGGCATGGTTGGGTGTGCTTGAGTGCCAGCTGGAGGCAGAGAGGGGAGTGGATTCCCTCCTGCCACGCCAGCTGGTGCACCTGCTCTGAGTCAAGTCGGAAGGGTTAAAACACACCCACTGTAATGGATCATAGGAAGAGCGAAAACAGCTTGTAGATATATGCACCAAGTCAAAAAGTATTTTTCCAGCAAGGTATGCAGGGGTTGTTTGGAAAAATATAAATGTGCCTCTACATCTAGAAAGCCGGGCTTTGCAGCATTATGTGCAGTAATAATGCTCTCTCATTCCACCTGGCGTTACATTTAATTTTGATAACTCATCCCTGCCAAACACATATAGCTGCATCCTGGTTTTGAATAGACAAACACTAGCATGAGAGTAATATTTGTGTCAACAAGTGAACAACTGAGACGCAGCATGTTGTCACACATGGTAGTTGCACCTCCATGCAGCTGAGAAAAGAAAGTGAATTGTTTGTAGTTTATGTGGAAGCAAAGTGATAGTGTGTCGGCGCTACTCTGAATGATCTTTGGTTCAGATGTGTTACTTATTTGTGACGGATGAGTAATTCTCTTGTACCTGAAATTACAAAACTTGGGTCGGGTGGACATGGCTACAGATTTTTCATATTTTGCATCAAAGTTATGTATGTGGTTTGTTTTCAGGAAATCAATTTTCTGGCAAACAAATTCAGAATATTTGATATATAATCCTACAATTTAATTGACTAATATGACCAAAGCCAAGATATTCTGCCTTCACAATGAAGCTGAAAGTAAAGTCCTCTAGTTAAATATAAAAACTGTAGATCAAGCAGATGATAAATTCTCACCTCAGAACACAAAACGCATACAAAACAGAATAGAAATCTGGCATAAAAGGCCTGAAATATGAATTTAAGATACTCAGATGATATTCTCATATAGAACTATAGACAAGACCTATGAAGAACATCTGCAGGTCATCTCTTTTCATTCTCTGAAAACCCTTCCTGCTTCATTGCCTTCAGCATTTTACTTTCTTCGGCCTGGTTAACTTCAAACAAACTCAAGTTCACACTCCCTTCTGCAACTCTCAGTAAACTCTTGACCTAGTGAAACTTCTTAATCTCTTAACCCACTCTGAACCCTCTTCCTCCTCTGCAACATTTCATCCTTTTATTCTCCATAGTCTCTATCCATCTGGAATATTTATCCTACTGCACGCTTTAACACTTCTTACTTTCTGGAATCTCGACTCTCCCTCAAGACATTTCTCAGAAGGCAAATTTACAGTTTGTACTTGACACACCAGAAACTATATAAGTCATGAGGGCTATCTATAGATGTAGTGTCCACAGACAGATAACAGATGAACACACAGAGACACACATAGAAGCAACCCTATTCTAAGTAGTAACAGACATCAAGTAGGGAGATTACAGAGGGAGCTGTGTCAATGTGTCAGTGTGTGAGCGTTTCCTCTGTCTCTCCCTCTGTCTCCCTGTCTCTCTCCATCCATCTCTCTCTCTTACTCCCCCTCCCCTTTCTGAGACAAAATGGCCAGATGGCTTCCAATCCTACATGCTAATCCACAACACACAGACTGTAGCTCTGACACACCTACCACAAGACTAACTGCTCCACTGTAGACTTCTCTGCCCTTAAACACACGCATACATACACAAAACGCCCCACACATGTGGAGGCCACTCCACATAAACTGTCAACAGGAGTCCTAAACCGTAACTCCACTTAACAATAGCAGCGTAACTCACCCTGACTAAGTCCTCAACAGATGGAGGCCTAGTTCAATGTGTTGTTTGTGTCCTGCTATCATATTTCAAGCAACCCAGTTAGCAGGCTACAGGCCAAGATGAGGTTCCGTGTCTGCTGCTTTTGTTAGTTGAGGTGAGGTAAGAGAAGCTGTGTGTGTTGGGTTACACAGACCAGTGGAAATCATGGGGAAGCCCGGAACAGCACGCTAATACACATGGAGACGAGCAGACTGGCAAACTGAAAATAAGAAATGTTTTACATTGTTTGACCACACAAATGCAGAGCTGCTTTTGGAATTTGTTGCCTATGAGCACATTAAGTAACAACGCAGCTCCATTTTTGCTTCAGTGAGGCAGCATATTAGATTTTAACTGTTATATTTTGGTCATAACACGTGATCGAAATAAAAACACAAATAAAACAAACGAATATAAACCATAAAATAGTAGATTTATCCAAGAGATGTCCTGGCAGTCTCCTCAGCAAAACCCTGCACACATCACCTGCCTGACAGATCAAGCTAGAGTAAAATCATTTATTATTTAAGGAAAATGTCACATTTTTGGGGGGGAAGTAGGAAAAGTGAAATCCTCATTATCACAGTACATAATTTCATTCATAATGTGCACCAGCTAGTGTATGTTCTGTTTGACAATAAAAATGACTATTCTATTCTACATACGAGCAATGCTTAAAAAATACTTTAAACTATGTAAATTGTGGATTATGTCTATTTAATCTGAAGATTTAGTAAATAGTTTTCCTTCCTTGTTTGCCTCCCTTCAATCTTGCAAAGTAATTCAATCTTATTTAGGTTTCAGTGGATTTATATGAGTGATAAATATAAAGGTTATGGTAGGTCAGTTTTTCCTGTCAGTCACAAGTTGTGAAAACACTCACATTAAAAGCTAAGCCATAATAGGTGATGATTTTGCCTGCATAATTGATGTTTTTACTGTAAACACTATGCTGGGGGTTGCAATTTTACCTTTATCTTTAGTGATACAGAACATGCATTATGTATGTTAGACCTGTAGCCTTCTGACTGGCAACAGCCTGTGTCTTTCTTTAATGCCCATACAAGGGGTGCTTGAAATGTATAAATATACAGACAATAGCTTATACAGGTATGAATACTTTCTATTGATGGTAATCAGCTTCACACAGACCCACACACAGAGAGAAAAGACAGCGTTATTAATTTTCCATTTGCTTGTAACAGACATGTACAGATGAAGGTGCGATGAATATATAATGCATATGGCATGAGAAGCACATCGTCTGAGACCAGGAGAGGCATAGAGACCGATTATCCTGCACATCAACACTTTTAATGGTGTTCACAGCATCTGATTGTCTCTGTGCCTTCTGATTGTGACACTGCATTAGATTACTACCCTTTCCTGCCAAGCTCAGTGCTGGGTACTGAGCTGTAATGGAACAAACCGTTTTATGCACTGACAACATTTCCAGTGAGTTTTAGGTAGAAATCAGTTTACATCATTAAATGAAGATGATGTTAAACTGAGCAAGGACAAAGATACAGCCTATGGTGGTGAAAATAAGAGGACGCTGTATGTATAGCCACTTCTTATGTCTATGCAAAAATGTATAAACTATTTCATCAGTACAGTCCAAAGAGAATGGAAGGTAGCTGAGATTTGGACAGGTAGGTTTAAATGGAAGGGCATGTATGTATCAATATAACAGGCCAATGTTCACAGGGAGTAGCACCTTCAGTAACCCATCCCCCAGTTCCCCTCTACAATCATCTCACCCTCCCTCAATCACTGACATGACTCCCTAACATCCCTCCTTCACACAGCAGCCTGACAACAGGTCTCCCATCAGGCCCTGCTTCTCTGAGGATGACTGCGCTTCCTGGGAGAGGAATCTCTCCCTCTACACTGACTCTGACACCACAACTGAAATAAGCAGAGGTGATGGAGAGGCACACATTCGGCCTATACTGTAGCCAGTTCCTCCATCCCATCCTCCTCTAGCGCTGTCGGCTGTGGAAGAATCCGAGGTAGAATAGCTCAGCTTTCACAGGACCGGCCCCCACCCCCACTCCGATCCCCAATGAAGTCAGGTGACCAGATGTTGTATATCTCCCTGTCACTACAGCCGCCATGAAGCTGCTACACACATCCATGTTAACGCCAGGCCAAGGAGGTGCATCTCTGCTGTGTGTGAGATCACTGAAAAGCAGGAATGGAACTAAAAGCCATTTCTTCTCGAAGGCCGTACGTGAGGCGGTGAACAGATAACAAAAGAGCATCCATCAGCATATTAACCATCCATCACCCCCCATCCACAGCATATACAGCTCAGATTCATCAGTCAGCCTCGGGTCTACAGACCCAAAATAGCATTGCTTCTTTTTTGTTCCAGTGTTGCCACTGCAGCTGCTGCATTTCTCCAGGACTGACACACACACACACACACACACACACACACACACACACACTCATAGACACAAGGCCGCTACAAATGCCACCATTGATTCTAACACCTCCCCATCAATAAAGATGCTATTTGTGAGGCACAGGGGAGTGTAGACAGAGATGATGTGATGCAGAGGATGGTATATGATGATATAAAACATGTCCAGCCCTCTGATGCAGACATCCATTTCCATCTCCCGCTCACGGACAGACTGCTGATGAAACAGCTGCCTCCTTAGCAGGGCAGAATGCAGAGTGGAGGAAGGAGGAAAAAAAGGCTACAAAGCACCCCTACATACAGAGCTTCCCCCTCCTCCTCCTCCTCTCCTCTCCTCTCCTCCCTCCTCTGCCTCCCCCTTCCACATCCCTTATTGCATACACAGAGAGGGAATTACCTGAAATATGTCTTCACATTCTCTTGCTCAGTGTTTCGCCTTTGGGCCTGGAGTCGTGGTGAATTCATCGTCAGCCGTACAGTCCTAATGACAGTTTAAAGGCAGGATTGCCATTCTCTTGTCAGACCAGTTCCTGACCCTAAAAGCAAGCTTGTTCGGCAGGCTGGATGCTTCACTGGCTGTTCACTGTTCCCTAGCCCATGATGTCATCCACCCTGCTTTGCTGATTGGCGGAGAGGTTGAATATTAATGCAGGCAGCAGGTCTAGGGGAGGAGGCAGCCAACAGGCAGACAGAGTTGGTTTTCTGGTTAACAGACCAATCCTGCTGAGTGAGAGGGAAGAAAAGATTACTATATGTCCAGCTCAACGGCTTTTCTTTAGCAAACCTGAGAGGCAGTGGTCTCTGCTGCTTACCTCTTAATACTGCAGATACAGATGGAGGCTGAAAAACGACAGCACAGTTAACAAGAACAGCAAACAGCAAATGTGGGGTTTTATGTGCAAATAATTGAACTAACAAAACCTCTAAAAGATTACCTTTGATACATGCGTTTCCTTTTCCAATGAACATAATGTTTTAGGGTGAAGCAGTGTATTAATATTTTACCAAATTGCACCAGTATGCACCTAAACTGGTGCATTACAGTGAAATATTAATGTTAAAGAAGATTCTGTTTTGATGTAAGGTAGTCTGTCTGGTTACACACTTTAAAATATTTTAAACAAGTATTCATGATTGGTGCATTCAGGCGAAACCAGCTGCTGTTAATTCACGAGTGGTGTAATTTAAATTCAGGATTTTAAAAAAAGTATTTGCACAGCTTCTCCACCTTTCATAATAGCAATTCTTTTTTCTTTCATTGAGATAACTTTTAAATGAACTTGTTTCAATATTTTTTAAATAATGCCATTTAAAAAAAAAAAATAAAAACAGAGAAGAACAAATATTTTTGAGAATATTAATGTTTATCTATCAAACACCTACAGGTTTCTCTTTTTTCCAGAGCGTAAAAGTGACTCTGGGTTTCTAAGCAAGTGGAGACAACAACCACAATACTTACTGCATTTGCCCTAATTTGCCTATGATGTCATCTTTTTCCTCTATCTCACCTGCGATTGGCTGACTTGCACAGCATCTGCTCAGTCTCATGGCTAGTGCTTCTAGCCCAAGGTGGAGGCCTATCTGAGGCTCTGTGAATCATGGCTGGTTGTCCTGACAACCCCTGTAATGTCGATTCCTTGTTGGAGAGTAATATGGCTGTTCTGTGACAGTGTTCACTCAAATGGAGAACCTGATGATTACAAGAAGACAATATCCTTCATCATTATTTGATTCACGTCAGAAGGTGATTTTTGAAATACATTTTAATTATATTGTCTAAGAAAGTCTAGAAAAAATGCTTTAAATTAAAGCATTTGGAAATTTAGATTTTTTGGGGGAACATGCATATGAAACTCTGCAGTCTTGAGGATTTTCAGGAATGATCCTGTACACGTTTTTGACAGTTTCTAAGTGGTGAAATAGAAACACATACAAGAGGGAACATGTAAATGAGATGCAAATTTAGTTAAGTGTGCCACACCAACATTTTAAAGCAGATAGAAGACTTTTCCCTTAACTCCTGACGCCCCTGATCACTGTACACTCACACAGAGCAGAGAGGCGCAGTTGTGTCAAAACACTCCTGAATCTGAGACAACACAACCCACATGACAAAGCCTTTAAAACGTGGCAAATGTTGGATAACACTGACTAAACTGTATATTTTACCACAACAATAATATATTTAAATCATTTTTATATTACATCTGTCCAACCTGACCCTTCCGTAAGTTTACGACAGCAGCAGCCCGTAATTCATTATTTTTCCATGGCTATGAGCAGTCAGTGTCACAGTGAGGACACACCAGCAGACATCTGGCTGATGGACAAGAAACACCCTGGACCAGTCAGCTGTCCATCACAAGTCCAACACGCGGGCAGACAAAACACGCTGAGACATACCACCATTTCAGAGTCACCATTAATCTAATTCACAAGAATTCAAGAGAAATCCAAATAAACAGAAAGGCATGCAAGATGATCTCAGCCTCGCGAGGTGACAATGTTCACCAATGAGCCACTACTTTGTCACCGGAGGCACCAAGACCGATCAATTCATGGTCTCAAATATCACATTTTCTTCCTTGGGACCAAAGCAGTCACAGCTTTGTGTTTTTGGCCAAGCCGTGTTTATGTCATCCACCACAGAGTGAATGTCACAGTATAATGAGTTTCCTCCACATGTATAAAAAGCTGTTAGTTCACAACATTCATGAGGCCCTGCCCATAGTCTGGACCACCACCCAACAAAGAAATAACACACACTTGCTTATGTGACAGCCAGATGATGCCTCACTCTTTTTTCTTTTGCCTTTGTTTTGTAGATTCAAGTAGATTTAAAAGGTGAAATGAACAAAGGATTTTAGCTATTACCTGGATTAACATGCTCAGTGTGGTCTATGAGAAGAGGAGGCACTTTGTTCTCAGAGAGAAACAAACTGTGATGGCAACAATGATTAGAAAGGGCACAGACTTTCTACTAAAGCCAGTGTGTTCATTTCAAAGCCACGTGTGTTGTCGCTATACCCTTTAGAAGCTCTGAACCCATACCTGCACCCTAATTGTAAGTCACAATAGAGGACAACGCATAAAACAGCTTAATTAGTATCAGCACAACAGACAGTAATACAGAAAAGAAAAAAAAACATCTCATTTGCACACATAATGCCCCTCTGCTTTTATATTCTCAAAGAGTATCTGAGTATTTGTATGTTGACAATACTGAGCACAATCTCATCTTCATTCTCACTGTTGCTCTGAATTATGCAAGACTGTGCTAAATATGTGGTACTGTTTACTTTGACTTAGCCAAGTAATACGCAAGGTAGATCATTTCCTAATGCTTGACAGTAAAAGCTGAGATCAGGCGCTGACAGGACAACTTGCAGCTGCATCGCAGAGGAGCATGATTGACTAGCATCCATAGGCTGCTGTCAGGGATCAGGTTTATATAATGAATCCTATAAATATCCTTAGAGGCAGAGCACATCTCTATGGTGACATTTTGTAATAAGCCCTGTCTGGAATTTACTAGTGTTGTGGGCAGAGTCAGGGAAACAGCTTGCCATATATCTATGTAAAATACATCCTGACTAATAGTATAATCAGTATCATTATCAAGTAGGTTCCTTTAAAAAAAGCAGGGCAGTAATTTGGTTTACAGTTTGTTAACAGTAATTTAAAGCATGTCACAGCCTTGTTATTCCAATACAACTCAAAATTTACTTAACAGTGTAATGTTACTTTTCTGCACGGCATGTTAAAAACATTTTCATCAGTGTGGCATGTAGATTATATCAGCAAATTACTAACAAGTGTATATTACATTTGGTGCCATAACATGAGACTTATGTAAAGGGAGAGTAAGGGAAATACTAATCTAGTCTAACACAGGTAGTGTTTTAGCCCAGCTAGAGATGGCAATGTCACACTACCCTACTAAAATGCAAACGGCGATTGTAAAGCTAAAAAATATTATACATGTTGGAATGCTGTATGCACAAAACACCACACAGTTGCCACCAAGGATGTGGTCTCTAGTATTGTTTCGCTATAATAGTTATCTAGTGTATATTCCTATAAGAGAGACAAAGACTGGTGCACCTGTTCTGGTTTGGTTTGTTCTTTCTTTGTAAGTCTTTGCCTTCTGGGGAAAAGTAAATGTCACACATTGCTGTGGTGTGCTCAACAGGTTTTCTCATTTTATGGTTCAGTTCAATGTCTTTGATGTGTTTACTTTGGTTTACCAACTCAGCAAGGCCAGTCATACAGTCTATCAACAGAAACATCACACTTATTTATGTGCAAAACAAATGTTTGCAATATAAATATGAAATTGCACTGCTGCTTGTTTGCAGTATTTCCTGATGAGCCGCCTTCATCAGTCCAAGAAGAATGCATCATTCTGCAAAATGGACGGAAGACATCTGAGATGACGGGTTGCTGGGTTTAGAATCAAATAATCACAGTTCTGGTCAATCACTAGTGTATGAAAGATATCAAATTATGGTTTAGATTATCATATTATGGTGGAGCTCACTGTGCCGTGGGAGGAGAGGTAGAAGGGATGTTCAGAGAGACTTGGAAGCCTCACAGGAAATGATATATGAGAGGGGTGGAGCATGTGTCAGTAAATTCCACTGAACAAAACTTTGCTTCCTGCTATGGGCATCAATAAAATCTCCCACCTGTGCCTGTAAATATAGCTTGTAACGACTAGACAATTTGTTTTTGCTGATGCCAACAGCTTAGTGCAGCTTAGGGAGACACACTTTCATGATCAGTTTGTGTTCTGCTGGTTTCTTGAATGATATAAACTGCTAATCTTGCTTATTTGATCCATTCAGCCATTCATTGTGATGGAGCAGGTTTTTCTACATCTATAAAACTCCAAAACAAATGTCCTCTGCATTTCAAAAACAGCCAGGTCTCTGAGCACTGAGGATGCACTGCAACCTATGTAAAAACTATAATTTCAGTTATTGTACTATAACAACATGTATTTACACAGATGACTGCAAACAATATGTACAAAATCAAGTTTTTGCAGAGAACAAACAACAACTTTAACTCCAGCAGTGTAGAAAATTTTATCTATAAAGATTTTTTTATAATCGAAATACTATGTCTATTATCAGTTTTGACTGATATGTTTCTTCGACAATATTCAGAGCAGTGTTTGTGAGGCATGTGGATAAAACCAAAGAGAGAGGGCTGGTGCGGGCAGTGTATTAAATGCTCTTCATTTTACCATACCAGATTAACTTCTGTAAGCCCTGCACTGGTAACTTGGCATGTAAAAGATAATGGGTCACGCTCATCCATGCTACAGCTACAGTCAGGAAAACTTTTGGTATGTGCTGGCACAGCAGAGATTACCCCCAAAGGAATATAATTGAGGTTAGTAGGCCTCATCCTGCTGATTATGGGTAACCTATTGATAGGTTACTATGAGAGCTCATTAAGTCTGCTCATTTTTCAGGGCGAAAAATGCCCGACTGAAACGTAAGCGCTGAAAGCCAAGCACAGTAATTACAGATTACAGCGTGGGTTTAATGTTGTGCACTTAACACCTTTTGCCAAAATTTTAAATGTAGGCTATGTTACATGTTTCAACCTGCTTTTTCAAACAGGACACTAGGGGTAAGAGGGAGAATTTACTGTCACACCGGTGTAGGTTTTGGATCATGAATGCTAGTTTGTGCCATCAAACACAACTCCTTCATCCTCACACTGTTCATCTGTGGCTTCCAACAATGGGGGAGGTGTGTGTGTGTTATGTGTACAGAGGGGGGTCTTATTGACATTTTGCATTATCATAGTCTGCACTCACTGCAAGACTAGGATGATGTGATTAGTGTGAATTGACTATAGCAGTTTCCCCGCATATGTAATGACCTGTAATGCAAATGTTGTGCTGATAAAATAAGATGTTCAGAGATATTACCATTACATATTTATTTTGCACTCAGAGTAGTAGTATCATCCTGAAAAAATACACACATTTCCTAGTTTATCTATTTACTCAGCTGTCCACGGAAATTATTCAATCTAACCAAAATTACAGAAACACATTTCATAACTGTTACATAGTCTCATCCTGCCGTGGAACATTTGGCTTGTATTTTGGCCATTACAGTGCAACTTTTACCATTCAACATGCTATAACCTCTGGACTCTAACACAGTCTGGTAAATCTGGTCTTACAGGGGATTTGGGGATTTTTATTATGGCATTTGTGTGACAGTGGAATCTACAATATACAAATCCATCTTACACTTAAATTATCTTGGACTTTAAAACGAGGCAGCTCCCATCTGTTTGATGCTATAATGGTGTGAAACAAAGTCAGTGGAGGTTAGCAAATGTAAATATGATGTTTAGCAAACTGAGTGTGAAAATACGACAGGCTGATGAAATGTTCTAAGCAATTACTAAATAAATCATACAAATGAACTGCCTAAAGGTCATATTAACATCTAATAATATGGCATGTTGGTATGGATCTGTTTATCATGCAGTTCTAAAATGTCATCCGCGTTGATATATGCAAGACTGTGAATAACAATTATACACCTAAACATCCCTGGTTCTATATTATGTCACTATTAGTGCAGCAAAACAACACATGTTTAAATGCAGTATAGCAAAGTGAAATCACTCTAAAATGCTCTGCAAGGACACCAGCTCTGCTTTTGAAGAAGATGCTCAGGAACACATTTCTGAATGTAAAACAGGTGTGAGGAGGCAAATCAGTGACCTCTGGGGATTAGTGAGAAGGGTTTTGTTTGTGTGTGCTTAGAAACATAAGCTCTATTATTCAGTTGTAACATGAGTATTAAAAGGATAGGCCGAGCCAGTAATCAGCAGCAATGTCTGTACAACATGTAGCACAATTCAACATCTTTGAACATGAATGTTTCCTGGACAATGCCTCAAATCAGCCTGTACTTTCTTGTCTTGTTTGTGGTGAATTACTTTAGCCTAATTTTACCAATTCTGGATGAACATACACTTTACACGTCTCCCCTCCTCCATATTCACAAAGCACAGACTATCCATTTTCCTTTCACCTTTTACTGACATTTCTATGTTAAATAAACCCTGCTGTACTCTTTAACTCTGCTCACTTGTCTGTCCTCAATCAAGCCTTGTGTCAATATTAATCAGTGCATGGCAGCTTCGAATAGTAGCACCTATCAGCTCTCAAAGGGCAACACAACACAAAAGTACTATCCATGACAACACTGGTCTGAGCAAACCCCTCCCACTGACAGCTGGCTTATTGTGTACTGTGGCTCTGAAGCGGCCTTGTTTCCCTTTGCTTGGACAGTTCAATAACTAATCTCAATGCAGCCAGCAGCATGTAGCTTTGAAAATGAAGAGGGCAGGCTCGATGGAAAGTCGTAATCTGCTTGACAATGTTGCGTCGCTTAACTGGTACCTTGTCGGTTCACATGAGGATTCCCAGATGAGTCAGAAAGAGTGCACACACCTCAGCTGCACAAGTTGAGATGAGCACTTTTTCATGAAATTGCAAACAAGGGGTATTTTCAAGTGTCCTTGTGGGGTATTGTGTGAAGGCAAAACACTTTTGGTTTTAGTTAAAATTCAACAGCATGTGCTCACAGGTCCTAGGGAGCATATTTTGAACCTAATTTACCTAATCTGACTTTGACTATTTGCCACTTTGATTTAACTCTCAATCTTTCAGTTTCTTCAGAATAATAATATCAAAGGTTATCATGGCACGTTTGCAATTATTCTTCCCGAAATTTCAGATGACATTTTCATCTGTCATTTTATTGTCCCCCCACAATAATGAACTTGAGAAAGGGCAGTTTGGTCTCCATTCTTTAATTCATTCATCCATCTGTCATATCTCAGACACACAATTTTGACCAAGCTCAGTGGGGAAGATGCATGTCACCAAAGCTTTACTAATTAGCTCAAGAAAGGCCCCACATCCACTTCCTCTGGTTCAGAGTAGGAACAATAAACTGAAGGATATGACCCCTGAAAACTACTTTTTTCTCTTATTACACTGATAGACATCTTGTTTTTCACTGTTTGTGTGCTTGTACAATTTTATTTTTGTGTACTGCTGTTTCATTCAAGTTTAACATAAACTCTTTTCCTTTGTCCACCTATCCACCACACATTATGATTATATTTTAACAAAACTTGAATGAATTAAGCGTTGCTTTTCCATCAAAAGCCAACCAGCAACACTATCTGTGATATAATGTGCTTACGATAAACACACTTTTAAAAGCATGTTGACCTGTCGCAGCACCCCTCAGCCAACGGTTACTTACAGTGACATCACATATGAAATAAAAACACACAGAACAAACGGTGGTTGGCCCCTGATGTTCCTGAACACAGGGCCACGCGAGCAGTCCCCTCCCTCTGTCACATGTAGGCTAATGAACAGCAGGCTCGTGCTCTTGATGGAGGACCCTATTGGGCACCAAGAACCGTGTGTACTCACCACTTTCTGCTTGGACACACACAAACAATTGGACACGTCTGGAGAGCTTGGGACCCAAACCCTGAGGAAGGGCAGATGGTGCCCGGGATTGAGGACCGCACCCTCATTAACATGAGAAAAGAGAGGAGACAGAGGCGGGGGAACAGGTACCCTCACTCCTATTTTCCCTTTCTATAGAGATTAGAGAGCGGGGGAGACTCATTTACCCAACAGCGTCTGTGGCATTGATGTGGAACCCAATTAGGGACATGCTGTCAGCTCAACTGCAGAGAATATCAAATGTGAGGATCTGGTTTGATAAAAAAGAAAAAAAAACGGTCTCATCCACCGTTCCCTCTAAGCTGCGCGCGTGTGCAATTGCGCACTGCTGACACGGTCTCCACGCACAGAAAATCTGCGCTGCGCACAAAAAAAAAATCCAACCTAAATTGTAAATAAAATAAACACGTAACAATTCATTCTGTGGTATTTTTCAATGTGAGTCAGTGACTGACCAGTGACTGGCTGCTGCAGCCAATGATGCGATTCACATACGTATTTACCATAGACTGTATATAATGGTATTTACGCAGCTAATCAACGTCATTGACAGGCGTCCTTATGTACAGCCACAGTTGTTCTAATAGATATGAATGAGTAGATAGGACACGCCCCCTTCAGCTGCGGCTACAGCGAGGCTAAGCTAGTGGGGCAAAGTTTCAGTGCATTCCGTTGATGTAGACGGCGTGAAAACAGAAACAAGTATGCCGTCTCACTGTGCTGCATACAATTACACACTACGTCGTACGATTGAGACAAGGAAACTTGGAATGACTTTTCATAGGTAAGAATAGTTTTTGGCTCTTTTTTCATTATGAAATCTTGTTGAGAGCTTCCAGTCTATGAGAGCTAACTAGTTAGCCACTAGCAAAACGCTAAGGCGAGCTAACAGCTTGACAACCAAATACCAGACGATTAATAGTAGCTGTAGTATAGTTGTACAAGCAGTAGTAGTAATACTAAAAGTACAAGCAGCAGTAGTAGTATAAACAGCTGTTACAGTCGTAGAAGTAGTATCAGCATTTGTAATAATATTACAAATTGTAGTAGCAGTGCCAGTATCAGCAGCAGTAGTTAATGTACTACCACTACTAGTAGTAGTCACATTGCTATTACTACCACCAATACAACCAATAGTACTTATAAAGCCTAACTCATGTATATCCAGATTACCATCTATGTTCTTCTTCCAAACCAATTTTATGATTGGGATTACAGGCAGTTCTTTAGGACTGCTCTCAAATAATTGAAATATTACTAAACAAGGTTATACTTATCAAATTAAATAGCTCTGGTCTCCAGTATATTGGCGAATTCGGTTCTTTGTACTTAATTTATTAGCATGATTTCTTTTTAATATGTTGTGTACAGACTTAATTACTTCTCTGTCTACTTTTCTTACTCCATGTAGGTTTCCCAGAGACTATGGGTTGAGGAGGAATTGGAAGTTTGTCGGCTTAGACCTGGTGTCATTCCATCAGTGTTTAACTTCCCGGCTCATCTTGGAAGAGTACGTGCCAGAAAGACCACGACCAAGCAGCCTTGAGATCTTAGGCAGCGTCTCCCTCAGGTGGGTGTCAACGGTGTTCACAGTCAGGTCTGTGGTAATCCTGTCAAAAAACAAAACAGAAAAAAATCTAGATTATAAATCAACATGTAACCAAAGCACTCTGTGTATAACGCCATAGTATAGGATGTAGGTCAGAAAATGTCAAAGTATAGTATGCTTTACTCAAGAATAACATAGTATGGCCTGTAGTTCATAGTACAGCATGTTGGCCAGAAAAAAAAACAAAACATAGATTATTATGTGGTTCAAAAAGCACAAAATGATAGGATGTTGCCTAAAATTGTCATGTATGATATGTGGTTCAAAAATGTCATAGTGCAGTATATTGTCAAAATAGTATGTAATTCAAGAAAACATCAGAGTATAAAATGTCATCTAAAAAATACCATGGAATAATAATTTCATTGCACAAGTAAAAGTATAGTAACTTTTAAAACTGTTCGAATTCTTATATGTTGCTTAAAAAAAAAAAAAAAAAAAGGTCACAGTAATATGTCAATTAAAAAAGCCTATAGTATAGCGTGTCGCCCAACAAACATCATAGTATAGCATGTCGCTCTAAAAACGTCAGAGCATAGCCTTTAGTCCACAGCTGTCAGTAGGTGAGGAGCAACACAAAAACAGTTCAAACGCTGGTTTCCAGAGGGTTAGATGAGAATTTATTTGAAAGAGGAAGTTTACAACAACACAACATGTGAGGGGGTTAAAAACAAATGGGTGTTAGTAAAATAAAAATAAATAAACAGAACTAAAAGTGAACTTCATGTTGACTTTGATGGGCATTCCAACCAGGAACAAAGTAAAAGATAATCAATACGAAAAAAAACTCTTCATGTTCACCTCTTCAAGCCCAAAAATTCACCGCAGTAGCACCCTAAACTAAAACTACCAATGGGTTCCCTGTTTTCCTTTCTGAACAATTCAAAGGTCCCTCTCTATCTCCCCACACATCCACCAACCACTGGAACACATCTCCAAAGTTCTGCCGGGCCAGCTCAGCTTCCCCTCAGAAGAAGTGCCGCCACCTGCCAGATGAAGGAGCCTTTTGAGAGGCAGCTGGCATCGTGATTGGACTGTACTTTGGTCTGTTCCAATCCAGCTTCAGCTCCAGAGACGGCAGGCGGGACGAGTCAACGGAGGCCGGGTGGACGAAGGCATGCAGCTGAGTACAATCCAGAAAACAACAGAGGAGGAGTGCAGCAGCCCAGAGCCAGAACAAACAGAGTATGTCTCTTAGAAAACATCATAGTATAGCCTTTGGTATGAAAAAACGCCATCATATACATCGTATATTGTACAAATAACAAGTCAAAGGAAAGAGACATACATTGTAGAATTGTAGTAATTGTGGGCTGACTGATTTACTGATTATCAGTATTTTATTTTTTACTGATTTACGGTAATAAATACATTTAAAAATGGCGCTACTTTGGCTCTGAACCTTAATCTACCTGTGGTCGCTCTGTCTTCTGGAGTGATTTGATTGGTTATACGTCAAGAATAAAACTCCTTTAACTTAACATCTGTAAACAAAACAAAAACGTATCAACAAAGTTTCCTGTTAGCGTTTATGTTCTTCTAAGTTTAACTCCAAGATTTTAAATACTTTCATTTACTGCAAATGATTATCTACTTCAAATGTCTCACTAATAATCATTATCAGCCTTAAAAACCCACAAAACACCCCTCTGTACTCGACCACACTTAGTACAGTCCGGTTCCCCCTTCTATAAATCTGCTTGGAATCGTCCACTTCCTGTTTGTCAAAGTGGCCTTCTACCTGGACAGGTTTCGTTGGAGCTCATGCAACAAACATTTTGGGTAACTGCACTTTAATATGGATGGATGACACTGAGTTAGAGTCTGTTTTAATGAGACTGAGTTAAGATGTGTAGCTCTGTCATTAAATAGGAAATTATTTCTCAGAATTCACAGAGAAAAGTCTGAAATGTTTGCTAGGTTAGCGTCCCACATGTTCTTTGGCTCAGCTAAAGCTAACTCTCTCCAACTTCTGGATCTCTTGAGTTGCTTGTTGTTAAAATATCTTGCTAGAGGTGCTGAAGCTCAGAAAGTCTGAGATGTTTGTTCAAAATAAGTTCATTCTCAAGTCTTCTCTGAACTGTCCTCTTTTGTTTGAACTTTCCCTAAACTTAGGAGTTAATGACAGAGCAGCACATCCAGACTCAGTCTCATTTATGTAGAGATTAAACTTCAGTGTCATTCATTGATGTTAAAGTGCAGTTTTTCAAATGTTTGTTGCACATGCTCCCGACCAAACCAGTCCAGGTGGAAGACGATGTGAAGAGAAAGCTCCAGATGATGAATATCACACATTTACGTTGGAAATAAATGTCCTTTAATTAGACATTGTCATGCAAAAGTTGGATTTCCCTTTAATGATGTTCAAATCTTTGTTGAGTGTTTTGTTGATGTTGTTTTCTAAATGTTTTTTGACACTCGGCTCCAAAGATTAAAATCTTCTACGGCTCACAAGCTGCAACAATTCACACATTATCAACTATCTTTCTGACTAAACTAAGATAAAAAGTGAAAAACTGCCTGATTCCTGCATCATGAATGTAAATCTTTTTGGTTTTTATGACAGTAAACTGAATATATTTGGGTCTGACATTTTATAAACCAAAACAAGAAATGAATTACTGGAGAAAACAATCAACAGATTAATGGACAAAGAAAATGTGTTTTCCAACATATATGGCTGAATTACTCCAACATTACAAGATACATACAATTTGAATTCAATTTTATTTATATAACACCAAATACAGGTCAAATTGTCTCAAGACACTTCATTTTTATATTTTTTGTCATATTTAAAATATGACAAAGTAAGAAATTTAAACCTCTTGACTAATCCAATTTATTATTTGGTTTTTAAGAGACTAATCGACAACTAAAATAACTTTCTCCACTAAAACTAATAAGCATGAGATCAAATAGAAGGAACAGTTTTAAATACTGCAGTCCCACGATGACAAGAATAAAGTTTGTCAACAAAAACTAAATCTGATGGTGGATTCCATTAAAGTCCTAATAAATGATAATAAAGTGTGATACTAAAGGTTTGTGGTGCTAAAAATGTCAAAGTAAAGATATCAAGTTGAACATCTGGATGGAGGTTGATAAAAGTTGACCTCCCTTCATTTCTCTGGAGCGACTCCATGGATTTTACGGATGCTGGTTAAAGACCTGCTCTTCTAGTCGTCTTCCTTCTAGTCGCTGTAAAAAGTCAGTCCATCCTGGCCGACTTCAACACCTCTTCATGACAACTTGTTCTGCCTCTGACCTCGTGAAAACTCCAGAAACTCGGGAAAACCCATGGAGACTCGAAGAACTCGTGGAGACTCGAAGAACTCGTCGGGCGGGGGAAGGTGTGGTGGGTGGTGGGGGGAGGTGGGGGAGTAGAGGGGGGAGGCCGCCACCCACCTCCCCGCCTACTCTCCGCCCTGACTCCACCCAGACTCCGCCTTGGCTCCACCCATGTGGTCACTTCAGAAACTACGATGTCAAAGGGACGACGAAATTATTTCTTTTTATCTGATCTGTAGCTCAGTGAGTTAAGGATTTGCCTATGGAGCTGCAGGTCGCTGGTTCAAGACCAGACACTTCTTAAATTTTCTCAAAATCCTGACAAAGACAAACAAAGAAAACTGCCGGTCGTGGGTCTTGAACCTGCGACCTTCCAGTTGGTAGTCCTCTTCTTATCCTCCTGAGCTACTCGCTCAGATACTAATTTTTCTTTTTTTTGCGCATTTATCATCTATTTTTTGTCGTTTTCGAGTTTTTTTTTAACATGAGTCTCGACTCGACCGTTTTTCTCAGGAGGTTGGGCTTCAGCCTTTGTGCTGGAGGGTTGAACCCTCAGTTCCAAGACTTTCCAAAGCCTCCACACCTCCCGAGTCCTCAGGACCTGAGCTTTCACACAGTCTGAGGGCTGAAATTTTCTAAGTCCCACAGTAGTTCTCTGTTAGTTTGAACATTCAGACAGTCTGAGGACTGAAATCTTCTCAGTTCCTGAGTAGTTCTCTGTTAGTTTGAACCTTCAGACAGTCTGAGGACTGAAATTTTAAAAGTTTCTCAGTACTTCTCTGTTAGTTTGAACTTTCTGGTTAACAGAAGCCTTAAAACTTGTGACCATGAGTCTTGATATCACATTTAGACCATCCATCTGAGTTCTTCTCAGACCTTCACCTGTGGGTTTTTTAGAAATCCTCGACAAACTTTGATTCTCTTCACTGAACAGTAAAGTTTGTGGAGATCAGAAGGTAACATTAGTTTGATAAATGCCTTCAACTACTAGCAGACTTTATCTGGAAAGCAGTTTTCTGAAATGAGTTCTTAGTAAATCTGTCCACAATCAAACCAAGAACATAGAAAGAGGAAATGTTTGAAGAAATAACTTGATGTTTTCGTTTCAGACTAGAAAACGCTTTGACTTTTATCTGTTTTTGCTCTTTTTGATCGTTTTGTCTCTTCTGTTTAATTTGATCTTCTAAAGTCTAACTGGTGTCTTTTCAAAAGTTTTGTCTTTAGTTTGATTCTTCTTAAACGTTTAGTTTTACTCTTTGCTCACCTTTTATTCTTTTCTAATGTCTGATTTAATTTCCAAATGTTTTGTCTTTTTAATGTTTAATTGTTTTTTCAAATGTTTTATCGGCTTGGTTGAGGTTTTTTCCTTTCCCAATATTTAATGTTTCGATTAAATCTTTAAGGTTTTTCTTTTTAAATGTTTTACCACCTTTTAATGTTTAATTTTCTTTTTAAATGCTTCATTGTATTTTCTGTTTAATTCCTATTTGAAGTTCTATTGTCTTTAAGGTGTAATTTTCTAATTAAACATTTAATTTTTTAATTAAATGTTTTGTCTTTTTAAAGGTGTAATAATCAAATTAAATGTTTTGCATTTTTAAAAAATGTTTAATATTCTTGTTTAATTGTATTTTTTAAATGTTTAATTATCGAAAATATTTTATCTGTAACTGAATATTTGTATTTTAAAAATTTTGTTTAATTTCATAATGACATGTATTGTATCTTGTTGAATTATCTAATTTAATATTTTGTCTGTTTAATAGTTAAACATTAAATACAATTAAATTATATGTACATATACCACCTTTTAATGTTTAGTTTTCTTTTTAAATGCTTCATTGTATTTTCTGTTTAATTCCTATTTGAAGTTTTATTGTCTTTAAGATGTAATTTTCTAATTAAACATTTAATTTTTTAATTAAATGTTTTGTCTTTTTAACATTTGTTTAATAGAGTTAAACATTAAATACAATTAAATTCTATTAAACAGACAAAATATTGAATTAGATAATTCAACAAGATACAATACATGTCATTATGAAATTAAACAAAATTTTTAAAATACAAATATTCAAAGTTACAGATAAAATATTTTCAATAATTAAACATTTAAAAAATACAATTAAACAAGAAGAATATTAAACATTTAAAAAAAATGCAAAACATTTAATTATATTATTAAACCTTTAAAAAGACAAAACATTTAATTAAAAAAATAAATGTTTAATTAGAAAATTACATCTTAAATTTCTTAAATCTTTTTAATAAAACTTTTTAAAAGTTTTATTGTATTAAATGCTTTTTCCTTTAATTGCTATTTTTGAATGTAGTTTATTTCTTTAATCTTTTTTTCTGTCAAGATTTTAACCCCAACCTTAAAAATGAAACAAACCCTTAAATCACAATGAAAATACTTCTGTTGTCACAATCATGAGTTAGTCAATTATTCAGTTTATCAATTCAACTTTATTTGTTTAGCACCTTTTACACAGATGACAAAACTAAACAAGCAAAGAGAAAAAAAATTATGCTGAAACTATGATTAAATCTCAAAAACATTAAAAAAAAAAGATTTAACATGGTAATAAAATATGTTGTGTCCAGGGGATGGAGGGAGTTTATTGAAGTCTTCTTGGGCTCACATGGGAAATCATTTAAAATATAAATTTGATATTCAGTCTAAGGAAACTGCAGAGCGACAGAAGAACCAACAATATCTCCTGTTTTCTCCTTTAATGAGTTGACTCTTCTTGTGCTTTCAGACCAAAGAACTACAGACTCTTCACAACCTGCTCAAACTCTTGGTACAGGACCTCACCACACGGGTCAAGAAGGTTTCCGTCTCATTTCTACTCTGAAGCTCACCTTCTCCTGCTCAAACTGCTGACAAATGTTTCTGCTGCTCTAAAGTCTGGTCTCCAGAACTTCCTAAAAACTCTCAAAGTCTGTTCTGCTGCAGGTTGCTTTGTAGAACTGTTACAGAAAACCTCACTAAACCACATGGAGGGGCCTCAAGATAGTCGTCCAAATGAAACTATACAAAAACCAAACTAGCAAAACCCAAACGCTAAAGTCTCCTGCAGCCTACCAGAGAACCTCTGAGAACAGAGAATCAGAACAGGAACTCTTACCTTCTGGACAACCAACGCTGGTTCTCAAACAACAATACAGAATGTGTCTGACCAAAAACCTCTAAAGACTCACTACAGCCAAGATAAAGACACAACTCAGCTGTACCAAATCCACTAATCACTGCACACATTAGCACCATGTACTAACTGTGGCTAAAGAACCATCTTTACCAAGACAACTATCCAGTACAAAGCCCTAAAACACACCAAGAAACACATTAAAGATGATTTTACTGCTGGAAGCTGCAAGCCAACGCCTAAAGAACCAACTAAAGCAATGGAGCCAAACCCGGTTCACTGGTGAAGAGAAACAGGGGAAATGTTTGTCTGCAGCTACATAAATCAGGAAGACACTGAGCTGCTCAGGTGTTCCTGATAACACCAGCTGCTCAGGTGTTCCTGATAACACCAAGCAGCCACCTGGACAGCCAATAGGAACACAGCTTACTGGAAGTCCAGAGGGCTGGGTTAGTGAAGGAAATTTAGTTTAAAGTTGAGGCAGAAAGTTAACAAAGAAAGTTGAAAACCACCTTCTGATACCTGAAATCTCTGAGTTTTCACACAAAGAACACCTGAACATGTCAAACTGGTTTCATAGTAGAACCATCATTGTAAAAATGTCATAGTATGGTGTGTTGCTCAAAAAACATTAGGACCCTGCTGTCAGGGGACAAACATGTAAGAAACATTAGAACAGAGAGAACCCAACCAGTAGGTCACAGTTTATCATCCCCCAGTCATCTCCTGAAGTCCATATGGTGAGAGACATCAGTATCTGGTTGTTAATTTACCAGAGGATGCTTATAATCATGCTGATGTGGTCTGTACTCTACAGTATTTTAGTGACTCAATAAATGCCTAAGTTGTTTTTTTTTTTAATGCTTTTTAGTTTTTAATAAACATTTAAGAGTCTATATGTAATCAATAAATGGCCTTTGCCTAGCTTAAGAAAAACTCACTCAGAACTCTGATATGTTAACAGTACTAAATAAATCAATAAATACATGCATACACACAAAAATAAGTTAATACATTAACTGTGTTAAGATAAGATTTAGATTTTTTTTTTTTAAAAGTTGTTTATATTTTTGCAGAATCCAGTATTGCTCACTGGTTGGTCATTACATTTTATTAGTTTGATTTCACCGTTTAAAATGATGCCACCTCTTTTCAGACAGAACCTGTGATAATAAAACAATACAAAATTTTTAGTTCCGTGTTAATAAAGCACTTAAAGCTTTAAGTATGGCTAAATGCTTTTTTCAGAATTAAATATATCACTCCTTAGGTGGTAGTGGCCCCAAGTTCAGTAAAGTTGGAAAGATATTCACAGATTCGGACTTCCAGCATCAATAACTCGTTAGATATAGGTTGTCAAAATATAAATGGTGCCTCTTTCCCATTGTTGCAAGGCAGACAATGTGCTACAAGCCCAGTTTTATCAAAAGTAGCTGTCTTTCAAGCTACAGGAATAACATGGTGTCTATGGAGTGAACAGGGTCCGTCTGCAATTTGCAAAACCACTGCAACAGTGAAGAGAGACAAATATTCAATAACTTCACTCATACATTGTAGTGTCACTAAAATCACTGCAGCCTTCAACTGGCTCCTGTTGACAAAGTGTTTTAACAGAAATGTAAATGCTGTAATTTGATTCTTTTAATGAACCATGTAACTTGAATGGATGTGATGCTGGTGTGACCACAGTGCACACGTCTGATGTTGCTCACAGTGGTCCAAGGGATGCTCAGGGAGTTTGTGTGTTTGCTCAGACTCGGGAAAAATTACAGGGAACATTGGTCTCATCTATAGTTGGAAAAAAAAATCAATTTCTTCTTATCCATATTGACAAGCACCAGGACAGATTTTACTTCATATTGGATTTCCCCTATTAGCCTCCAGGAATACCTGACTCAAAATTATCTTTGTGGAACAGCATTATAGATGAACACACAATGTGTGATGCTTATTATAAACAGTGTATCCTGGTGTATGTGGTTACAGTTCCTACAGCTTTATGATGCTAGGAGGACTACTACAAATTTTTTTGAGTGAATTACAATTTTTATAGTTAGAGCGCAGTTGTTTTTTAATCAATCATTCATGCAAGTTTAATTGTGAGCAAAATGGTTTTGATCAATATAAATCTCATATGTAATGGATATCTGTGCTGGGTTTTTAGGTTGCTAAGATAAACCTGTAGCTTGCCACTGCAAAATATGTTAGTGGGGAAAAGCTTGAGACAAACCTGCAGGAACATTTGTTAATTATTATTTGAGTATTAATATAATTGTTGCAGCTGTAGTGTTTCTGGGAATGTAAAGCTACTTTTTTCAGTTTAGAAGTAACATGAAATCCCCCAGTAATTTGGAAAATGCTAGTGTGCCAAAGATTCTAATCTATAAGAAGAGAATAACATTAAAAATCTTCAGCATTCCATTATCTTTTCTAAGTAGAACTTTGGCAGTTTCCTTGAAACCTGAACTGTTTTTTTTTTTTCTTTCCACTGGAGGCATCTTTTATCTAAGAAACATAAGCACTCCTGTTGCCACAGCTGCAGAACGCAGCGCTGGAGCTTCTCTCTGGGTAGAATGAGGCCACTCAGTTGTTTTGACTCATTAATCACACCAGCCACAGTGTGAAAGCTTCTTATGACTACATTATTACTTCCTGAGATGAAATGTCTTCCTATATCTCTTTTATTCCAAAATGAACTTAAACTTTAAAATCTTATGTTTCAATTTGCTACAGTGCAACAATGACAACTTCCCTGCCGTATGATTAAAAATAAGATGCTAGAGAGAAACAATGAAAGAGAAATTAAATACAGTCAAGGTGCATTTCTGCAGGTATACATGCAGCTTATGGTGTAAAGCAGTGGTTCTCAACTGGTCTGGGCCTGGGACCCACCATAAAACTGAAATGACAAGTCGTGACCCAAACAATGTTTCTCCAAAAATCAACAATTTATTGATTGAGCGTTCGAAGACAAAACTTTTAAACCTGAACTCAAGTACTTCACAACAACTCAAAATCAAGCAGCAATACTAATTCAAGTACTGAGGACTTTGAAACAAGTAGAACAATAGCCTCAAGTAGTTCTCAGGATATATAAAAATGCATTTTTTTTTCTACAAAAAAAGTGCAATTCAACAAAACCAGTAGCTTCTCATAATACTGCACAAGTCTGCAACATTGCTGTTGTAGCTGGAGAAACTATGTATAGAAATATGTGCAAAAGAGTCCAAAACATGAAAACTGATGAAGTGCATTCAACAAATTATTAAAGTGAAGAAATGCTTAATGTTCTGATCAATCTCAAAATGTCAACACAATAAAACATTTTTCAAAGGGCTTAACTATATTCGAAAGCCAATATTTGGGGAAAAAAATAGTGTGCAATATTGAAAGAAAAGTGTGTTTTTAAGCACTTACAAATAAACAAAAGTCACAAGTCACAATAAAAGTACTGCAGAACTACATGAAGTTCTAATGGCTTAGCTGAGGATGCTTTTTGGCCTTTACAAGAGTCTCAAAATCTGGCTGTATGCATGATAAAGCAACTCTGAGGTCATGCTCAATGTTCAGTTTATTTCAGTATTTTGTTTTCAGCTGAACAAGAGCTGAGAAGCCACATTCACAGAGGTATGTGGTGCTGAATGGTAGGAGGATTTTTACAGCTCGACTAGCAATGGAGGGATACTCTCTCATCACATCGTTGCACCAGAACTGGGAAAGGCTTACCTCTGTGAATTTCTTTCTGAGAGTGCGGTCAATGATAGCTCCACCAGGTGACATTCATCGCTGCTAGGCAACGTGATGCTTTCCATGTTTATTCCAAACGGGTCGCGCACCCAGTCGTCCTCGGGTTGTTTATCGGGAAAGTAGTCGCTAAACCGCTCGAAAAGTTTATTCAGATGCGTGCTTTTGGACTCCTTTGTCTTCGATGTAGGAAAATCCATATTTAATGTACTCGCTGTCGTACTTGCGTTTAGCCATGCTGCTGTTGCTATGAAAACATGCAGTTTCTTCTACAGTAATACGAGTGTCCTCACCGGTCGCTGCTGACACGACGACCCCCTGCGGGTGCGGAGGGGAACTACAATGACTCGCCACTAAATTGGATTATCTTTATTTTTCTCTCTTTTTAGAAAAAGGCTCGCGACCCACCAAAAACGGCCCCGCGACCCACTTTTGGGTCGCGACCCACCAGCTGAGAAACACTGGTGTAAAGTACAGTATGCTGTGTTGCTATGGTCATATTCTGTCTCCCCCTTGTGGCTGTTTGGAGGACAGCTATAATCATCAGTGAAGTCGGATGCCCCTTGCATTGTAGCACCACCTTCAGCTCAGTACCTCTTTACATAATGACTGAGTCGTGTCCCACATTGACCAACAAACATTCTGAAAAATACTAAACAAACTTACTACTCAAAACCTAATTAGTACTTGAGAGAAATTGGGAATGTGCTCCTTTGTTCTGAGCTACACAAGGAATAAACCCAGTAAACTTTGGAGCAAGTGAATGTTACTATCATGAGAAATATTTTGTATTCTATATTAAACTGTATCCACAACAGAAGGAAAAGTTTTACAGGCGTAACTGAAACACTGAATCAAAATTAAACACGGTGCACAACTGTTCTCCATCACACCAGGCTGTATTTTCAAAGCATTTTCACCTATTTTGCATTTACCACTGTGAACTACCTTGATGTCATATAAAAAAATAGCTGAATGTTGAGTTCAAGATTCACTGTACGATATGTTTCACTTTAATGAACTTTCTATTTGGCACCTCTCTGTGTGTGTGCTCCCAAAGACAAGATGTTGACATAGCTAAACTAAACGCAACAACTGCACACATAAACCCTCGCACTTAAATGATTATTTGTAGTTCTTCAACAATTCTCCTTGTAAAACTTAACTGTGATATTTCTGCTTCACTGACTGACAAAATGGTCAGCAAAAACAAAAGCTGAATGTTAGCTGAATCCCTATACACAGAGATGACAAAATCCCACCATTATCGGTAAGGTCAAAACTTTCATTTCTCACTACCAGGAAAACCTTGATGGTTAAAATTCAGATCACAAAGACAGTGCAGTAAAAGTGTGGTTTTGAATCATCTATCTTTCCCAGACCTGAACCACTGTGTGTCTTCAATATATGAGTTAAACATTGGCTTCCATCATACCCTGTCAACAGCTGCAGTATTGTGGTAAACAACTGCAATTATGTGGCAATGGAAGTGGCAATAAGCCGCCTTGCTATCTCAGCAAAATTTCCTCCCAGTTCACATCCAGAGCTCTAATATCAGGCTTTCTCTAAACACTGGTCAGAAGAGCAATAAGACAGTGAATAAACCTACCGTATAGACTGTGGCTTTGAGGTTGACTTTGAAGGTGTCATCAAAACCAAAGCGCCAGCAGCTGGTTTGCAGACTACAGCCACAAATGTAATGCTGTGGCCACATCTCTCTGCAGAAAGAAGACAGGTCTATAAAAGATGAACATACAATTTGGGATTTTGTCTCTTTAATCGAATTGCAATAGGCTGGAGTCATTTATTTTTTATACCTACTCCAAGTGCAAAGGCAATTTTCATGGACTATGGACATCTCAGTATAATACTGTTTTGTGAATATTCTAAAATCTTGAAATATTGTTTCAGTAATGAATATGCAAAGGTCAGAGAAGGAAAATATTACGCAACTGCTCATCAATAAATTAAGTGACTTTAAGTTCATTCAGCTTAAAAATGCAGGTTCTTAGAAAAATGTGAGCTAACTGCACTTCAAATGATTAATTAGTTCAAAGTTATCTTAGTAGTTGTGAAAATAGAAAACCTATGGAATTAAATCAATTTAGCTTTAGAAACCTAGTTCAATAAAATCAAGCTATTCAGCTGAACCAACTAGCCACATAGAGAACGGTTACAGACAGACTTGATTTCCTTTCCAAGTTTGACGAGTTTCTTTTTCATTTAACAGTGAGAACTTCCAGTCCCAGCAGCTGAAACCATTTTTTAACTGGAGTGGTTACAAAGACAATCTGTGGGCAGCTCCCGGTTGCAGTGAAATATAAATAAATACAATACAGTAAATTTATAATATAATAAAGCCCGCAATTGTAGGGAATAAATTCAGCACCGACCTTTGTCATGGTTAGAGTTGTTTAAATTATGACCAGGTGACCAGGATGTTTTAACTCTCTAACAATACACCCAGGGAGGTCTCTTTATTTGCTAAGTGTGTGTCCTATAAACTTAATTTAATGAGTTGAGTAAACTCTCAGCTGTTTATGATTCAACTCATTTAAGTGAAAAGGACTCAAGTTATAAAAGCTAATGTTTTTAAGTTCTAATGTAGTCTGAACATAAAAATGAGACATTTTAGGGTAAGTTAACTACAAATTAGCAAAAACCCATGTATTTAGCCTATATTAAGTAAACTAGAAAAGACAAGTTGATTTGACTAAATCCCTTTATGGTGTTTTAAAGTACCGTGATGAAGACTTGTATGTTTTAACTCACAGATATGTACAGCCATAACGACATTTTAAGATGAAAATGTATTGAAAGCAAAACAACAAATACCCAATGTTACTCTATTGAGGCTGCAGGATACAACAGATACAACCACAGAATGGAGTATGTTGTTAGGACTAGAGAGATTAGTTGAGTAACTGATAAACATTAACTTAACTGTCAATAAATCTGAATCGATAGTTTAAACAATTTATGGCCACTTCTGTGGCCACCCCAGACCTGATCGGTTCAGCTAATGTACTGAAATTCTGATATCCAAGCTCCAGTGAATGAATTAGATGACTGTAACAGCTATGCGCTATAATAGCATATAGACTGTATATTTTTATACCATGACATAGCACTAACTAGTCAACTGTACTGTGATAAACACCACAGAAAGCACAAAAGCCACCGTTTGTATGCTTTTTGTTGATATAGTGACACACAGACATTAAAAACATTAACTGAAGTTAAAGAGTTAAAAGCTTTTTGTAGGAGTCCTTCCTCTGAGTTTGTTTAATACTTGCAGCTCCAAAAAGAGAGTGTCTCACATGTGGAACAACAGGAATAACTTCATTAAATACTTTAACATCATAAATGATCCTGGACATTGAGAGAGGATTAGCCAGGATGTAACGGTGAATAACAAAGTGTACTTTTCCTCACTTCAAACAGGTGAACTGTGTCACACACAGTCTGTTTATAATCTGCAGTCTGAGTTTTAGTTGCACAGTTGGATCCTAACCTTTATCACAGTTGGATATGATATTACTGTAAAGGTCATACTAGGATTTTCTATTAGGGAGACTTTTCTGTTTCACAGCAGGATATTTGTAGGAGTGTTACTGTGTGTACGGATACAGAACGTGACCTCTCTAATTGTCAAACCAACTTAATACGTAATGTAACTGTTAATGAACAGATATTTTATTGTACCATAACTGCCTGTAATTAGATAAGTTATCATCACACATGGACAGATTTCTTTAGTGTTGGAATCATAAATAAACTATTGATGTTTTGCGTTTGGGTGACTTTTTTGCCTTCAAATGTACTGTATCCTCTCTTTTCTGGGATATTTTCAACTAAAATGCTAACTGTATTAGTCTATGCAAATCAGATAATTAGGAAAATTAAATAGGAAGTATGCAATTCCGTAAGTCTCTCGTTGAACTAGCGTTCATGCTACAACTATATAACAGAATTCCTGATATTCATAATTTTGTTTTCTGTGTGCCACCCCAAGATTCTCCGTGGCGCCATCTTGCCACCCCTGTAAGAAATTTCTAGAGGCGCCCCTGTTTCTGTTGTGGCATTATTAAGTTGTTCCTTTCTCACTTTCTGACCAAACTTAACAATTACTTTTTTTTATATTAACTTACTTATTCATCTATATGTGAAGTAACGTCTCGTCGCAGGCGTAATATCGTGTTACCAGCAGTAAGGAGCTCATTATAATATCCTAAACAGGAGTTCTCTCCCCCACCTTGCGAGCACCAGTCAGGGATCTCCGCCCCAGTCATCTTGGGCTACAGCTCGGAGGCCGGATGCGCCGCCATGCCGACTCTATCAGCGAATGGAATAATTTATTCACCAGCCTACCCGACACTGGCCGACTAGGAGTTGACTGAAGAAGTCGACAAGGCAGTTTGAGGGGCAGAGGAGCCTTTACGGTGCACACAGCAGCGCGGAATATCGGCGCCGTGAATAGTTGCGGGTTGGCGCTGCTAATCGCCGCCGTGTCGCTATAGGAACACTTGTGAGCAGCTAGCTGAGCTAACGTTAGCTCGAGTCGGCAGAGTGCTGGGTAGTGACAGTCCGGCCGGAGGCGGGGGGAGCTGCGAGGTGAGGCTGTTATTTTGATGGTGACTACACTGGTGACTGCACGGGAATAGGTGACCATCTGGGAGGTAGTATCACTTTCATGAGTGCGACTCGCGGTTATAGTGGGGTTCAGGCAGCAGCGTATCGAGGTGGGTACTTCACTGTTTGTCTCATAAGGCTTTTTGACCGGAGTGGAGCTCAACGTTTTCTCGACGTTTCAGTTCTCTGGCCCGCGATAGAGGAGCTAGGAGCTAGCTTGCTAACTAGGTAACGCTGGGACTCCCAAACTTTTCAGGTCAGTAACCCCTGAGTAGATACACTTCAGATGGGTGATATTCCTCTCTGGTTAAGGTGTATTCCTTGAGACTCACTGCATTTAAAAGGGAGAATTATGCTACTAGTGCAGCAATGTTTTAGGAAATAACAGTGGGAAGTGAAGGGTTATTTTATTCACCATCATTTGTAAATATGACGTGATTGACTACTGGTGTTGTTTGCATTGACCGCTGCAGGTGCTTAGACTTACTAGAATCCCATAAGCATATCCTAGTAGTGAGTTTGACAACTTAGGCTACTTAGTGACTTTACTTAAGAGATCTGTGTTCGTTGCTGCAGCAACAGAGGAGCACTTGATTTAAAGTAACGTTCTTCACCATGTTTTGAAGAATTAGTAGATTCCATGTTGTGCGTTTTCATTTAAAATTTGTTTTTCTGTGATTTTCAGACCCAGGCACACTTCCATGTCTTCATCAGCTCTGGAAACCAAAAGAGATGTCTGTTGAAGAGGAATCTGCAAAAACTGGCAGCCCACGGGCCAGCTCAACTTCATCTCTGCAGCTCTCAGATTGTACTGCAGGTTACGGCAGTCTCTCCGTGATGATGGAGGGAACTGCAGCTACCCCTGACTTTGCAGCTGCTTGTCCTGTCCCGGGCACTGCAGCCTCACCAAAACACACCAGCACAACTGACGCGCTAACCCTCCCTGACAGTGCTGGACCAAGAGCCAGAGGGCACGAGAATAGCATCAGTCGAAGGAACAGCTTTCATCATTCCAAACAACAGCAACAAACAAAACTAACAAAGCGGCGCAACACGGCAAACTCTAGTTTTAAGCATCCGACATCTGGCAAGAGGAGACGAAGGGCCAACTCTGAGAGTGACTCCGTCCTGCCTACCAACTTTCTCTTGGGTGGCAACATTTTTGACCCACTGAATCTTAACAGTCTGCTGGATGAGGACGTCAACAGAGCCCTGAATGCAGAGACACCCAAATCTTCCCCACTGCCAGCGAAGAGTCGAGACCCTGTGGAGATACTCATCCCCAGAGACATTACAGATCCTCTGAACCTGAACAGCGGGATAGCAGACAGCAGCTTTTTGGTGTCCCCCTACAAGAGTGGTGGAAGGAAAAGACACCGCAACAGACACCATGGAGGAGGAGGAGGTGGTGGTGGTGGTGGTAGTGGGATTTCAACAACACAGATTAGCCTCTCAGATTCAGGAAAAAGTGAGGCAAAAACTGGCATATCCACATTGCCTTCAGGCATGTTAGCCTCATGTTCTGCACTAGATGTCTCCAAAGAGTCCAACAGTTTCTCCAGTGTCACAGAGGATTCCCATGAGCACACAGCTGACAACTCAGCCAGCTGCAAGGACGAGATGACATCTATATCGATGGAGGATTCCACGTCTTCCCTGTCAGGGGGACCAAACCAGCACACAAGCAGACGCAAGCGAAGGCGCAACTCAGGCAAAATTGAGCCTCCTGTGACCCATTCTACTCCCATTGCAAAGTCAGCATCTGGTGACAGGAGTTGTGGTACGGGGGCCGCAAAAAATTCATTTCACACACCAAGAAGTGGTCCCAAATCAAGCATGGGATTTCGCCAGCACCAGCAGCCGTACAACCAGGCAAAGGCACCACAGAAGAAGTTCCAATATGGGAACTACAACAAGTATTATGGCTACCGCAACCCAGGCAGCAGTGAAGACCCACGTATACGCGTGCTTCGTCCAGAGTGGTTTGAAGGTAAAGATGTATTGGATTTGGGATGCAACTCGGGCCACCTTACACTCTATATTGCCAAAATGCTAAGACCTGCCCGCATACTGGGCCTAGATATTGACAGTGGTCTTGTGCATGCAGCTCGTAAGAACATCAGACATTATCTGTCTGAGCTGCAGACCCAAGAGGCCAGGCGTGCAATGCAGGGAAAAAAGACAACTAAACAGGAGGAGAGAAATGGAAATGAGAGTCACACAGGCACAGAAAAGAAGCACAATGAAGCCGAGAGCAGGGATGAAAATGGAAAACCGGTGAAAGGAGAAAGTGGCCCTGCGGAAGCTGTAAATGACAATGACTCCTGTCACGTAGATGAGACAGAGACCCAGAGGCAGGACAGCAAAACAGAGGAAATGGTGAAAGAAGATTGTGATTCACCCCCTGCTGATCACTCTGTGAGCTGCTCTTTTCCTGTGTCCCTACGGATCTCCAGGGGGCCCATCGCTGCACCACCACTAACTGAAACATCCACCACACAGCCTGGGGTGTTCCCCTCAAATGTGTCTTTCATCAAGGTAAGATGACTATGTGAACATTTTTTGCAGTATGTCAAATATTGCTGTGTTATTGCATCTTGAGAGCCTAGATGGGGGTTAAAACAAATTCAATACAATTAGACGCTGCCTACGTTATGACTGTGTTTTATACATTATTATTTGGGTATTGGGATTTAACATTTCAAAATGTGCAAAAAAAGATATGTTAAGAATACCACAGCCTGGGACGACGTTCTGAGGACCGAATGACTTCACTAGAGGACTTGATATAATTTGTGCACTCTTCCGCTCACTGGGTCCTGATGATGATGATAATCTTATAACCTCTCAGTTAGCACTGTTCCCGCATACTCCATTATAGCATGCAGTGTGCACGATGTAGTGTATCTGGACAAAAAGCGTATGATATGATGAAAAAAAGATTTTTTTTAAACAAAAGATTCTCATTACATTATAAAAACGAGCTAGGGTATCTCTTCTATAGATGAGTAAATGAATAGAATGTACATGCTATATATATATATATATATATATATATATATATATATATATATATATATATATATATATATATATATATATATATATATATATAACGCAAACATGTTAGCCAGCATCTTTGATAGTTTTAGTCTTCTAATAGGGAAGCGTCTGCATCATTTTAATTTTCTGATTCACTTCTTACATGTTTATCTACAGTGGCTTGAATTGAGTTTCAAGGGATTTTCCATTCCCATGTATTTGTCATCCTTAGAGGCTCACTAATCTCTGAAACAACTAGTGGTGTTGAGAACTGAAAGATGAAAGTGGCAGAGAGGAAGGCTGTAAGCATTTCTGATGGCATCACCCTATCACATGCCACTTTTTGGTTGACAGTTTTCCCAACTGCTTTCTTGTCACAAATATAAATGATAAAGGCTACTATAGGAAAAATAAATGATTATTAATATTATTATTATAGTTTCAATGGAAGTTTCCTCAGTCCATTGGCCTTGTGCCTTACAGGCTTTGTGCAGGCAGCTGCATAAAGTGGTTAGATGCAGATTAACTGTAGTGTTTCTGAATGAAATCATTAACTGCCTCCTTTTTTGCCAGGAGTATTAGAGATAACAGCAGCACAGCACTGAGCCTATTCTGCAAATCACTGAAATGCCTGAGACCCGTCAGATGATGTAAAACAAGGTGGATTTAAGGGAGAAATAACAGGATAGCTAGTATTTGACAAATGAATCCACGGTGACCGCAAACAAGAGAAAAAATTCCATAGCGCTCAGAGTCTTTAGGTATATTGATAAAAAGACTGTTTTGGCTGGAAGCCTTCATCAAAGCGAAGCACCCTTGTGAAGACATCTTTAGGGTGTTGACAGAACTCAGCGTGGCTTGGTTTTTTTGTTTTTTTCTAACTGGCTTGCTTTGATAGTGAATGATGATAAATGGAAAGAATGTATGATCAGCTAGGGCCAAGCTATTACTATTGACATCTGTGCGTTTCCATTTCAAAATGCTGTAAAACAGGTCTGCTCTGATTAAGTTTCTCAAACTTTGTTGTATTCTATTGAAAGGGTGATGTAGATTAACTCACATTGTGCTTCTGTTCCTCCTCAACAAGTTCTTCTGTCTTCTGTTCTGCTTTTTCTCCTTTACCATCAGTGTGCATCCATCCATTGTCAGTGTTATTCTGTTGAGGAATATCTGTGTGCCGTAATCCAGACTATTTGTGACCTTTTGTCCTTGTGGTGTGAATGTTTTCTGTCCTTGCACTTATTTACATTAAATCAACTTTTAGAATTGTGACAAAAAGAGAAAAGCTTAATATCTCCACATTTGAGAATCAGAATCAGAAAGCCTTTATTGCCAAATGAGTAAACACAAGGAATTTGATTTGGTGTATAGAGAGCAGTGCCTAGCAACAACAACAACAGACAGTACAAGAGTAAATAAACAAATCTAAATCTGTGAACTCTAAATAAGAAATTCTACTAATGTAAGTATAAGAAGCACTGTGTAAAAAACAAAGGTAGTAAATTAGAACATTTTTAAATTACAATATTAGAGGTTGAAGCCAGCAAAACCACAGCATTTGTACTTGGTTCATTTCTTAAAATCATATAATGATCACTGCAACAAATTTCTTTCTGGACGCCTGCAAACATACACATTCATATCAGTCTTGCACTATTTGTAAGTCAAATGTTGTGAGAGCAGCAGTAAAATTTAGTGGGTATTCCTCCTCACACCTGCATTTGTGGGTGTTGCTTTGTGTGGCCACAGGGGTGTAGTGTAATTTGCTTCACCTTTTTAAAAGAATTGATATCACACAAAATATTTAGTGTTGGCATTATTATGTAATCATAGGATGTATTTACATATCTTAAAATGAAGCCTCTGGGTGTTATTGACATTTCATTGTTCGCGGTTTACCAACAATATGGTTTCTTATTCTTACTGAAACTCAATTGATATGCAAGTGGATTTATTAATTAATTCGTAGTGATTTGTCCATTAATACTTTTTGCTGTGCAATAGACTAAATCTAAAACATTTTTATGAATGCTGTTCAATTGAGCTCTTTGGTTTTCATTTCCTTGGCTACAGCCTTAATCTGCTAATGTATAAAAATCAAAACTGTTCTTTCTGTTATTACAGCTATACCAGTGAATTGCACAAAATTGTTCATTTTTCTCACCTCGCCTCTTCTCTCCTTTAGGCCAATTATGTTCTGGAGAACGATAATCTTCTTGTGACTCAGCGGGCAGAGTACGATGTGATCCTGTGCCTGAGCGTTACCAAATGGGTTCACCTGAACTGGGGGGACAGTGGCCTCAAGCGGCTTTTCAAGAGAGTCTACAGACATCTCCGTCCTGGAGGCATGTTCATCTTGGAGCCGCAGCCCTGGGAGTCCTACGTGAGGAGAAAGAAGCTGACTGTAAGGGCTGTTGTGATACAAAGCATGACTTTTGCAACCAAGCAAATCTGCCTCTGTGTGTGTGTGTGTGTGTGTGTGTGTGTGTGTGTGTGTGTGTGTGTGTGTATATAAAAATATAGCAGCAGCTGTTAAAGCTTGGTTGTTTGGCTGTAATATAACAAATATTTTCTTTCTTTCTCATTTAACAGGATAATATTAGCAGGAATTATCACAGCATCTGCCTCAAACCTGACCAGTTCTCATCATATCTTACCACTGAGGTGGGCTTCACCAGTTTTGAGTCCCTCGGGGCACCCAAGTGTTCAGTAAGAGGTAACTACCCAATGATTTGTCGGAACAGATTCATTCTCTAACTTTGTAACTTGATGCCATGTTAATCTTTTTTTGGTTGTTTAACCCTATTATGGCAGGTTTTCAAAGGCCAATCTATGTATTTCACAAATGACCGCCCCTGCCTTGAACATCATTGAATGTGAGTAGCCTAAGCCACCACCATACATTCAAGCCAGCCAGCTGCACTGGATGCAAGGAATCAACCGAATCCTTAACAGTTACTCCAGCTTTTGATGCTGAAGAGGAAAATGAGAAAGGAAAATGGGACCAAAAGTGGAATTAATTTTGTAAAGATGAGCTCTGTTGAGAAGAGGTACCTATCAGAATCCTCTGTGACTGCAAATTCTTAACAAGGTATGGAGTGAACTCAGATACAGCTCCGCAATGTTTAACCTGGAGCCAGAAATCCTACTTTGGCCAGACCGTGGGAGAGGTACTCATCTCATCCTTTCCTTGGACTATCCTAGTGCTAATGATGCCAGTTTGATGCACGGCCATAACTTGTGTTTGCAGATCTTTGGCCATATATCTTTACTTTCATGACGTTGTTCTGTGCCACCACATCACCACACGTTATACATGTTAGGGTTGGGCAATAGGGCAGACTTTATCCAACTGGTTACCATTACTAGTTTAACAGGAAACAGACGTTCTAAGCATCAACTGTGTGTTGCATCTGCAAAGCTACATTATACCACTGGATTACAAAGCCATGAAACCAATATTATATTATCAAGAAACCTTTTTAAAAGCCACACTGAAGTACAGGTAATGTTTTATGCTGTGCAGGACACTGTGCAGGCTTTTGGTTAATTAAGCCCCATACTGGCAGTGTCACTGCAAGTCCTGATCGCATAGAAATGCACCTTAATGCTTAAATATCTGCATAATGCTTGAAGCCTTTAATGCTGTTGCAGCAGGCATATAAATACACACATTTTGTTCAATTTGAAACAGCTGAACAAAGCCAATCAGTCATGGAGTCAGTGTAACACTAGTAGCTGATGTATTTGTCCCATTTTCCAACCCTAATGTGTATCTTATTTTTGTTTATTATTTTGCAAAATATTCCTATGAGCTGAATTAACTTCAATCTTTTACAGAGCTGTCAAAATGTGTAACAAATCATTTCGAAATGGCCATTATGAGATGCTCCTAAATTGCACAGAGACCTTAAGAAGTGACAACTAGCTTTGTCTAAGTGTGAAAGACGGTGATGTACAGTGAAAAAATCGCTCTGAACAGCCACGACAAACATTGACTTAAATAGTGAATGCTTAGTTCACATGCAAAATGTTTTTGAAGGTGTTTGTTGGGTTTTAGTCAGTCTGCATCTTAAAGTCTGTCCTAATGAAGGACAGTGCAGTAGTCAAACAACAGATTTGTTACACTTGTTGTCATTACAGCACAGAGACAGTATTTAGTGCTTACATGGTACATCAAACCCAAAAATCCCAACATATCTACATTTTTAGATAAAGAGTCGGGGCTATTCAGAGCATGAAGTCTCTACAAAGTCACATTTGGACCAATTAGGAAGCAACAAGTCACTTCAAAGGTTCTTAAAGATTTTTTTCACGCTCCATCTTAATGTTTGGGGGCACATTTAAGCTGCAGCGACGTCCACTCAGCTTAGCTCCAGATAATTCAGTGCAGAGACCACAAGGACTATTTTGCAAAGTAGATCTGTAGCATGCAGTGATCTGTTTTTTTCCAGTTAAGCCATAGCCCTACCTTATGTGTTGTTTCTAATGTCCTTCATGAGATGCCGACTGGGAATATAACGGAGTGTCAAATCTGAGGCAGAGACCTATTGTTAGAGTTCATGCGCCGTCTTCAGAGTTGTATAAATCGAACACCTGCACTACTGGTCTGGACAGGCTCGGATTCAAACAGCATCACTTGCAGTGTTTTTCAAGTTACTCTTTAAAAGCTAATGAAAAATTTACATTTGTAGAAGATTGATGATTTTTTTAAAACCAAATTTCAATATGAAAATGCTGTTTGTATTGAAGCGCAGCCAGAATATTTCATGGGTCTCTGTTTGACAAATTATGCCATCACTGTCTCAGTCTTTGACCCATTGAGGACAGTTATGAGTTACAGGTAGTCAGTCTGTGATTATATCTTGACTGTTTTGCACTGAGTACCACTCATCTGCATTTCATTCTAAGTGGCTTAGACAAAAAAAGTCTTTTTTTTGACTGGTTCAATTTTAGCATTTGGCATACAAGGGCAAGAGAAGATGGATGATATATGTTCTATTTTAGTAAGTGATCAATGTAAATAAGTTTGCAAATTTTGTTTTATGGTTGACAATTTTAAGTTCGTCACTGCTTTTGTCATTTTCCAGTGGGGTTTTATTTGTCTTGTTTTCAAATGTTTGCTGCCAATTTACCAGTTAGTCACAGGTCTTTTTGTCCTGAAACAGATCTGTAATCCAGCTTTGTGATGACACATGAATATGTACTTTGCAAAGTTCTGATGTTTTTGCTTTGTTCTGTCCTGGCAGGCACATGGATTGTTAGTTTAGTGCTTTATTTTTCTTTTTTTATAAATCATTTGAAAGGAGTGTTGGTGTCGATGCACTCTCATTTCACTTCATTTGACATGATGTAGACTTTTTAAAATGATTTAGAACAGGAACAATTTAGTTTTTTCCATCAATTTTTTTCTAACAACTTGTAAAACAGTGATTAAGCTATAAAATGAAGCTACAGGTTATATTTTGAATTTAAAGTGAATTGGCCTCGAGCTCAGACACAGGGCACCAAATCGTACCTTTCACCTAAGCTAAGACAATCGGATTCTCAGGCTTAGATCAGCCCACTGCTGTAATTTTAAGGGCATTTTGTTTTTTGCATTGTTAACAAATGTTTTCTTTCATATGATCGACGTTTTATTTGAGAAACCAGTTTAACGCTAATTTGTGCTTTGCCGCCAATGTTAGAGATTGCACCTTACTGTGTCAGCAGCGGTATCTTGCAGATTTTAACCCATTCTGCCTGACTTGTAAGTCCAGGTGTCCAAGCTAAAGCATGTCTTTGCTGGAGATGTGAAATTACATGTTGTAATATACAGTGCTGTGTAAACTTTCTGTGCTCCCCTTGAGGTTTTGCACAAGTTGTGTGTAGTCGGTGTGACACGAACTGAAATCACATGAAAAAAAATGGGTAAAAAAGAACTACCACCCTTGATTTTGGCAGGGTGTAATGTTTCAAAATGCTCAGATGTCATATTCAGGTTGGAGTTGTGTGCGGTACAATTTCATGAAATTCTTACCTTGTGCTGACAAAAATTGGTAAAAATATTGGCTGCGTTAAAAAATGAAGAAAACCTTAATGTAGTTTTGAATGTAAAAAGCTACAGGATCCAGATTTTCATGTTGCAAAAAATATTTAAAAAGTAAATGCAAAAATTTGACCCACAGTATAAGAACATTCTATTGCATTTATTCATGATTTTTTGTTAAAAATAAATAATTATTCATGTATTGTTTTGTATTTACAACTTGAAGATGAGGGCTCTTTTGTCTTCAAGTAGTAAATTTCAGGTCATACACATGATCTTCTAAGTTTTTTTTTTGCTAGAATGAAGAGATGTTCTGAGGTTTATTTAACAAATTTATGCAGATAGTTTAATTCTGCCTTGTGCAACACACCTGTAGAAGTCACAGGACTCCTACTATACCTAAAGGTTTTGTATTTGCAGTGCAATTTTCAGAGGTAATACAGATAATATTTCCATCCTCTGGCTACAACCTGATGAGAGGATTTGAGCAGAGATTAAGCATTTGTCAGAAATGCAATAAAGCTTCAACAGAACAACAGCTATAGTTAATATTGCATTCCATATTTTACATAGAACTGCGTATAGTTAAACTGTATTATCACAGAAAAAAAAATGTCCTAAAAAATGCAAATATCTGGAGCACAACAAGTGCATAAACCCAGGGGGTGCGTGATTGTTAGCAGCACTAAAATTCACCTCTTCGTGTTGAATTTGCACTGATATGAAACATGGGGATTAAACTAGTTTAGTACATTTTTGCAGCTGAAGTTGATGTTTTTCATGTACCTTAACTTTCCTAGAGTCAGGTTTCTGGAAAAACTGTTTAATAACCCCGCCCAGCTCACTCGTCAGGGAAGCTTTTAATTTTCATGCCTCTGAACAACAAGATTATCTGAATGTTTCTCTGTGTTGATCATTTTCATTGATTAAAACTGGTTCCAGATTTGGTGGTTGAGTATTTGCACATACAGCATCCTGAAAGATTATTGATCTGAGATGCAGTGTTTTTACATTTTGCTGCCTCTTATGTTTCCTGTACTCAAAATCTGTTTTGACAAGCAACAAACATTGAGCAGCACTTGTGGCCTGACTGTTGCAGCATCTCCAAAGAACTTTGGAGCTGCTTTGAAGTAAGCGATGAGTGAAAAGTAAATCCATTATCTCCATTTGGAAACAGGTCAAGATTAATTGATGCCACCAAGAGAGTTTTTTTTTTTACCCGTTTTGTGGCTACTGCTCTATAAAGAGACTAATTCATGTAGTTGTCTCTCTGTATTGATTATTACAGACAAAGTAAAGTCTTAAATTTGGAGCTTCAGTAGAAAGAAACTCTTCTAGGTTCCTGAAGATGTTTCATCTCTTATCCAAGAGGCTTCTTCAGTTTATTTTATATTTTCTGCCTGCGGTTGCTAGAATTTAGAAACATGTAAAAGGTCAAGGCTGAGCAAATCTGTCTAAAGGATATAAACTCAACAGTAAAAAGACAATAAAAGGTGTAGAAATATTTTCTATTCACTTAAGTGATACAAGCCCTATAAGATCATCCTTAATAGAGCAGCAGAGGACAGCTTTCTCCATCAGTCAGCTCACTTTTGTTTGTAAAAATGAAATAATCTACCTAGTGATGGTTTAATAGAACTTCATGAATTTTCTGGTTTCAACTCTGACCTGAATGTCTAGCTCTACTTGTAATGGTGGAGCATAGCGGTGGCAACATCCTGAGAGATTCTTTCAGCTGCTGGGTTTATGAGACTGGTCAAGGCTCATTAATGAAAATCATGGAAAATATTTAGAATTAAATGTCACCCAGAGAACTCTAACACGAGCAAAGATTTGCCCTTTACCAAACAGCCAGAGGCACACAGCTGAAAACAACACTGCAGTGGTTTCAGGACAAGCCTTAAGTCATTCAGTCATTGTCCAAATTCATACCATTTCTTTTTTTTCTTTTTATCAGGTCACTTGTCAATGAGAAATTACTTCAGCCTTTCTTATGCTTCTGTAAGACCAAAGCAGAAGATGCACTTAAAAGCATCTCATCTATAAAGGTGACTGCTCAAGCAGTCATTTTAAACATTATGCCAAATTTATATAATGGTGACAAATCAAAATTCATCTTGAATCATCCATTTCTTGATGATGTTTAATAAGAAATCAATTTAGTTTGGGTCCCATTATTATGAAATTAACGTTCAGTTTCCAAGATTTTTTTTTTTTTTAACTCAGCTCCGTAATTTTCCCTCTAATGTATCATTTTTAATTAAAGTGACTTTTATTTTGACAAGTCATACCCAGTAGAACGTGATTAGTTTGACTTTATAAAACGCACCTGCAGCATCTTGGTGCCTCACTGCAGCAACACAACTCAAAAATACATGCATTCAGTAATAACCTTCTGTTTTAAGCTGTCGGCTTTGTGAAGACAGACATGTAAACAGGTTTGGGGGGCGTTTCCCCCTTTGTAGTTTGGTCACGCTGCGCTGTCTGAATAGTACAAAGATTCAACCCAGATGACAATGCAGGACACAATACACCGGCTCCTGTTTACAAATAGCATCCATGCCTTTGACACCTACACCAGGCCAGCCATCAGCCATCTTCAGATCCAGGCTCAGTTAACTCAGAAACATATCTACATGGGTAATAAAAAGTGTTAATCAGTTGCTTACTTGGTGTCAGTATTGTCTACTTTATTATAGCAGGCCTTTTGTTGTCCATAATTGGTGTTATCTGCTTTCATCTGACACTTATATTGCTTCCTTAAAAGAAAAAGAAAAAAATCATAAAGTCAAAGTTCACCGGCAGTGACATTCAACCTGACAATCGGAGGCACGCAGACAATATGACAATGAATTTTGCTTTGCAATCATGACCGGTGGATTGTGATGGTGTCTGTCTGATCCAGACAATGTTGTCCAGACAGACAGAATGGTGAGATAACGTAAACACAGACATAACACTTCATTCACAAAAGCTCTATTCCATCACGGTTATCTGGGTCAGTCACTTGGCCATTATTGTCTCCTGGCAGTATGAAAGCATGCCAGACCCAACTCAGACTGCTTTCTATGCTGTTATTTCCCTAAAGGTCAGGCCAAGTGGAGTAGAGAGTGCCCCATAGAAATGTTAACAATATGCTTTTTTAGATGCAAAGTTGTTTTGCTCTATATTTGGGACAATATATGTAAAGCTGATAGGGATTGTCCGAGCTAAACAGCAACAACCCAAACATCGATGCAATTATTTTCACGCTTTAATTTTCAACACTGCATGTCAGAGAGTAGAAGTAACAGTTCAGCTTCAGAGAGAGTAGAACTGTTATTGTTAACAGTGTGAGGTACAGGATCAGTTACACAGGGTCAGTTTTAGGAAACAATATGGACAACATGCTTGCAGCTCCACACCAACAACTGTAAATGAGCTTTTGTTTAACTACATAAAGTCCACTTCAAACGCATTCACTTTTAGATTCCACACGATGTTAGGAGGCCAAGAAAGTGGTTCATCCAGAAGAATGCCGTGTGAGTTAGCAGGATCCCAGCTACCTGTGCTGAATATGTCACACTGTGGCATCTTGGGAGCATCATCAGACCACCAGCAGGGTGCTAAGACCGCATGGCACAGCACCTGAAAAAAATTACAGTACAACTTCAGTTAAACTTGCAATTTCTCTTCATGTTCTTTAGAATACCTGTTTTTGTTCTGCTGAATTTTATAGGGTTGTACTTATATTACAAAGTTGTGGACAATTCTACATAAAGATCTTTATGTAGACTTACCTGTATCTTCGAGGGCAACCATGATGACCAATAATATATTCCTGGGCATAGCAGAACCGTCTGCAGAGTCCTCTATACCCACAGGTCCAGTACTGCATCTCTGGATCCTCGCCTGTAGATATTTCAATATCATATCAATATCCCTGATAAATACTGACTTATTGGTGACAGTAAATAATTGCATCTTCAAAATAAGTTACATTTTAAATGGCAAAATATCTAAGAAAACTGTAATAGTTCTACATCCCCTTAGAACCACACAAACAGGCCCAGTCTAACCACAATGCACCTTAAGCATTTTTCATACCATGATTTGCTTGATTTGATGTCACACGGTAAGAAAATGGATGCGTTATTTGCTGCTTACCCTCCCCAACCGCGAGCATCAGGAGAAGCACAAGGAGAACCAAGCTCAGTCCCTTCATGTTTGGGTACCAATAAGCTTTCAGACACTGCTGTTGACAGGCTGATGCTGCATTTATACGGCATTTCAAGCACGGGGGAGGAGTCCGTCGTGCTCTGTCCAAATCACAATAACAGAGTATCGCTGAATGATGGGAGTCTGAGGGCTGGAGGTCAGGACTATAAGCTTACTCAGCTTAGTCAACAGCTGCATCCTCTTGAGAACTTGAGATTGCTTTTGAGCATTTTTACAACGAACCATTCTGTCATTTTCTCTGCTCAGTGTGCGAAGCAATAGTTTTTAATGTGATTTAATGGTAGAAATTCTCTTTATTCTTCACCAACACAGAATGAATGTCTAAATGAAAAATGGACAGTTGTCTGGTATTGTACTTACATACACCCCTATGGCTGGACAGAGGAGTAAACACTGACCACAAAGGACTCCTGCAAAACAACAAGCCCTGCAAAAGTTGAAATTACAGGCGAAATACTATCTAATCTGTTTATTTTAGACACAGTAAGCAGTACAATTCTGTCTGTCCTGCTGTGTTTTCAGGGCTGCCCTCTGTTCATCCACTGCTCTCCACACATCTGAATATGGCAGTAGTTCATGTGTTATTGCTGATGCTGTGAAACTACAATCAAACTGCACAAAACACGCGGCTCCGGTGACGCAGGGAAGGATTGTTAACACAACAATAACAGCACAAGGCTTGGACACACAGACATGTATTTGTATAGCATGCCCCCTAGTGCTTATGTAAAGATGTTTGTTTGCTTGTTTATTCTCTCGCTCACACGTTCCAATAATGGGGGGAAAAAAAGGAGAGACAATCTGTGAATAATCAGCCAAAGGAATGGTTTTTTTTTTTCAAACAAAACCAGAAAACAAGTGAGCAGGAGAGGACTAGCGCCATTACAGTTGTTTGCATTTGAGTAACAGGGCAGAGCATTTGCCAAATTTAAAAAACATTTTGCCTAATATTCTAGGGTCGGAGCCTTAATATTTAAAATAGTCAGATAAAGTTGTATTTTATATAAGTTCTGTGTGGTTTTGAACCCTATATTTAAATTACTCTGGTAAAATCACAATATAAAGCCAGTTGATGGAGCTTAACCTCAATATTTAAAGTGGTGAGAGTAGTTTGCAGCACCAATCTTATTGTTTTTTGTCACAGCAGCTGTTGCTTTAAATGTGGCATATTTTTTTAATATTAATATTGGTGACTTGACTTGACATGACCTCAAACCTTATGCTCCCTTTTCTTAAGAAATTGTAAAATTTGGATCTACGACAGATCATTTTTTTATTGATTTCCTTGGGCTATGAATAACCTACAGTATGTAGATGTAAGGTTACTCAGGAAGCCATCTACACTAAATGAGGCCTCATAATATGTTGTGTCACGCTGTGCTTCAACCCCACTGTTCTCTAAGATTATCCGTTACAGGCTTCATGGACTGTTATGTAATCCAATTATTAAAAAAACTAAAATTATATTTAAAAATTTAGTTATGAGTATAAATAATAAAGAAATAAGAAAATAGAAGAACATTACAAAAAAACTAAAAAATGGCATGAATTACTAGCTTCAGGCATTTAAGGTGGTTTGAAAAGTAAAAGGCCTTTATTTCAGCTTGCGAGATACATTAAAAAACACTCAATGCATGTCAGCTTGTGCCTTCTTCATTGTGTAAAAAACAGACAGAATAATTGTAGCTGCAAGCAACATAAAATTGCATTTAGAAATAGAATAGAACAGAATAGCCACTTTTATTGTCAAACAGAATATACACTAGCGGGTGCATATTATGAATGAAATTTCAATGCAAAAATTCGGCATCAGACTGGTAAAAAACAAAAATTATTTGAAATAGAGTGCAAAAAATATTTCCAATCTATACATGTAATACTATATATATATATACATATTTAAAAACACATGTACACACCTGCATAAATACACATTCACACACGTATTTCACAGAGTTATATTGCACAGAGAGACAAACAAAACAATAAAACTAAAACATAAAACAAAGTCTCTCTCACAGGCTGACAAAAACTCTTTCCTATTTAAGGATGGTGTTGACATAGGAAGGTAAATTCCTAATTGGAAAGAACTGTTTACATCAGCATTAGTTAATAGGATAAGAAAACGACAACAACAGACAGTTACAGCAATTGTAATATAAGGAAACTGGGTTGAATACAGCCAAGGGGCCTTTAAATGAAAAAAATCTTATTGGATTATCAGCTCAAGGACAGAAAAATAGAATAACAATGACACAAAACTGCAAGCTAGGTAATGACTAAAAGAAAGGTGAAAGGTCATGATCCTCACTGCAACCAAAGTAACTGGTGGCCTTAAGGGGATACTCTGCTCTTTGTTTGAGCCAGTTGATTTTATCTCTACCCATGGTTGGCATCAAAGCTGATCTCAATACCAGACACTCTTAGGGTTGAATCACTCCACTGTTGAGCTTCCACATATTGTTTAGCCATAGGATAGTTAAAACTTAGAGTATAAATAGCATACAGCCTCTCTGTTCCTGAATCTGTTTTTAGCAAGGCCTACATAGAAACAGCAACAAATACACTCTATTCAGTACACATCGTGAGTGGTATTACACTTTATGACACTAGTGATAGAACAGATTTTATATGTCTGCAAATCCCTTAAAATGATTGAACTTACCTTAAAAAACTGCCCTTGTCTGAACAAAAATTCTAAAGATGCGATTGCCTTCACTACACTTATTGCTCAAAGGCTTATACTGCTGAAATGGAAAGAGAAATACTCTCTATCTTTCAAACTATGGTTCATTGACCTTTTGCATCATTTAACTCTGAAAAAACAAGATATTCCTTAAGAGGCTGTGCTAACACATTTTATTGTATCTGGCAACCTATTTTAGATCAGATTAAAGAGGTGGATCCATCACTTATGTTAATGAGTAATATTGCAATTATTGTAATTTATATTTTTCCTTTTTTTATTATGGTGCAACAGGGTGGGATTGTTCGGGGGTGGGGGGTGTTTATAAACAAAAACTGTAACTGTATTGTAACCTCGATATAATGCCTGAGTGAATTTTCAATAAAAAAACACTTTGAAAAAAAAAACTGCCTTTGTCAGACAAACGTCTGGTTTGGAAGCAGGAAGGTAACTCCTGGCTCAATTTTTCATGATCTTCTGACTGCTCTGATGGGGCTCACTGAAATAGAAAAGAAGTTTAATGCTTTTAAATGTCGATATTAAGCGTGAGTAAAATCACAAGAGGCTTGTAATGCAACTTTCCGGTGCAGGGTGGCGACATATATTTTTAAATGCGGCTTTTTACACGAGCGAAGAAGATTCGGAAGGTCTGCGCCTGCGCAGCCTCTACAGCCGCAGTAGACTGGACGGTCTGCCCGATCATTCCAAGATGGCGGACCTCCTAGGTTCAATCTTAAACTCGATGGAGAAACCTCCAACAGTCGGCGACCAGGAGAGCCGACGAAAGGCACGAGGTACACGCTGTACTACCTAAACAACTACTCCTTATGTGTTAGTTTGACGCCCGTTATAGTGAATATGATGGAAGAATTAGAGGTCTGAAAAAAATTAAAAACAGCATTACTCGTGCTGCTATTGGTCAGTTGAGCTTTCAAGTAAGCAGTGTTGACTCGATTTTAGCACCGCCTCAATACCAGGCATGTGCTGCAGACCACCGTCTGGACTACAGACAGCTGCTGTAACACAAACCTGCTAAAAACACTCTGTAAACAACCAGGGCTGCTATAACTGCTGCGCCTCCTGGGGCAACCTCAGAAATTAGGTTACCTCTGAGAGGTCACACTACTCAGCCTGATTTCAGTCTCTTTTTTACCAGGTGTTACTTTAATTCCTGATCAGTTTTAGCTAACTTATCTCTCTGCCAATGAAGAGACTTTTCAGAATATACTGTCTTTACTATTAGCCTAAGTTATGGCCATTTTAGTGAGCTACCTTAAGTAGATAGAATAGTTCCTAGCTTTGTTCATTTTAGTAATGAATCCTAACTTTTTAAGTTGTTGATAGCTTCCTTAAATACTTTCAGAGTTACAAAGTTACAACCAGCAGTTTTTTTCCCCATTATGTTCCATTTATATGTAAGAAAAGTGCAGTAACCCATAGATGTCATGTAGCTTCACCAAATCATGGGATATTTGAAGTACCTCATCATATTTCCTGTTTGCAGATGTAGGCTTTAAACCATTGTTCCCAAGCACAGATTTGCAACATTGCTGCAATGCTCACTGCAATATTGCCACAAACAAACTTTGTCTACCTTAAGTTGTTGTGAGAACATAGTCACAATATGGCTTGTGTTTGTCAGTGGACACATGCAACAAATAATAGGATCTGAGTCACCGGATTTGAGGCTCGAGCCTCGAATGATCTGGTAATGTGGTTTTGGGATTACAGGATGTCTGTCTCTTCATTAGCCTTTTTGTGACTTAAGTCATTAAAGACCACAAGGGGACGAGAAGTAGCTGTAAGACTGGGCGATCTGTGTTTATAATGGAAGCTTTGGATACTCTCTGGCATGAGTAAACCCAATGAAAATAAACTTGTGTTCTTCAAAGAGCAAGCAGCAAGACTCAAGAAGATGGAAGAGATGGAGAAAAGAAAGAAAGCAGAGTTCAGGAAAAAGGTGATCGTTTAAGAGTTACATTAATATACACATCTAATGTAGTTCTGGCACTGAGTTCCTGCGAACTCCCGTTACTGTTTTTGATATTTATCACTGCGGTTCCCTGCATCTCTTGTTTAGATGGAGAAAGAGGTGTCAGACTTCATCCAAGACAGCTCACAGCAGAAAAGAAAATATAATCCTATGGGGAAGATTGAAAGGAGTATACTGTAAGGGGTTATTGCTTTAAATACTGGGAAAAATAAGCCTTTTTCCCTACATGATCTTATCCATGAGTGTTTGAATTTTACCTTTTCTTGTGTCATAGGCATGATGTTGCAGAAGTGGCTGGTTTGACATCTTTCTCTTTCGGGGAGGACGAGGAGAGCCGTTATGTCATGCTTTTTAAGAAGGTCTGAATACTTTGATATTAATTCAGTTTTAGACATTAAAACAGTCTTATTAGACTAAACTTATGAGCAGATAATTTTTGGGAAATGTGATGATATGCCACCTTATGCTATGGTAGGAGTTTGCTCCATCAGATGAAGAGCTGGAAGCCTATCGCAAAGGAGAGGAGTGGGATCCCCAGCTGGCAGAACAACGCCGCAGACTAAAAGTAAGACTGGATGCTCTACTGTGTTGTTAATACTGAGATACACTTGTGTTTTTTTCTAGATGACAGCCCCACATCACAATAAAAACAGTTATTGCATGTCTTTCTCTATTTTGACTCTTCTTGTTATGTATTTTATAAATTACTATCAATAAGTGTCTGAATGTAAACAGTGGTGTTTGTAAGCTTTCTAAAACACACCACCAGTTCAAAATATATGCTGAGGGCTCTGCATTTAAAAGTTACTGTACACTTTAACATGATTTTTGAGCTCTAAAATAAATGATACGGCTGTACCGTGATGAAACACATCAATACTGGTGTAAATAATGACATATCTAACAAATTTATAAACACTGGGCTGTCAAAGTTGAACATGGTGCAAAACACCAGTTACTCTTATGAGTCAATTTGACCCTTGCAAAGCCAATGCTGAAATAGTAATTCACTCAAACTTCATTTAAATCTCAAGGAATCATTAATGGCATGCCCTCATTTTCAGCGATGTTGGGTGAACAGAGCAGTAATTAATGAGAAAACAAAAAACAGAACAGAGTTAAAAGCAGCTACATTTAAAAGTGGAGTAGTTTGTAATTATGGTTTTATATTGACTCACAGGTATAGTTGTGTTAAATTTTAATGTTTATTGCACAAATGCTCCAGGTGTGTTCAAGGATAAATCTCAAGTATATCTCAAATAAAACTTGTCATTCACATGCTATTTTCTGATAACCATCCACTTAATATGTTTCAATATATTTTGCTCGATAATTTCCACTGGTTCTTTTGACAACGACCCCAAAACAACACTGCAGACACTGTGAAACTTTGGAAATGCTCGCCCATCTCCTACACACACACACCTGTCTCAGGAAACAGTTGTGTATTTGTCTTAAAGGCTTACAGTGACACTATAGTCTCCTACCACATTTATATTAGCTCAAAGGGACTGTGGAGGGAAAATGCAGACATTTCCAGAGAGCCCTCTGTAGTGTAGGTGTGGCAGATTTTATGCCACTTTTGAATTTTCTCTGTCCAAGGAATGGAATTCCTTCTTAACAAATGCACACCTTCCCCCTTCTCAGCTCCCTGTCTACTTTATAGCATTTTTCTAAATTATGCAGTGGGTGGAATTAGACTCAGAGCACTGACACTGAACATAAAGGAATTCAGTTACTGAAACAGAAGGTGAGGCAGGATTAAGAAAAGTGGCATTTAAAGTTTCATTAGCTCCTAGACCACATTTCACTTTCCAGCCCGATGTTGTCTAATGATGTATAAGCCCGCGTTGAATGTCTCTCACAGTCTCTGACTTTCCTCTTCACTGCAGGAACAGGCTGCACTGGAAGAAGCAGCATCCAGTCAGACGAAAACATCACAGGCATGTCCCAACTCCAACTACAGAGACAAGTACAGTCACCTGATCGGCACCTCAGCTGCAAAAGATGCAGCACACACACTAGAGGCCAACAGGGCTTATGGCTGTGGTGAGTGTTGATCTCAAAGACATGCTAAATTACTTTGCCTCACATCATTTCTCATCGTTCTGTTCATTCGTAACTTTGGCCATTCTCTGTCCCAGTGCCGGTGGCCAACAAGAGGGACACTCGCTCGATAGAAGAAGCCATGAATGAAATCCGAGCAAAGAAACGGCTGAAGCGAGAGGACGACACAGGGGCCCACGGCAGCAGCTCTTGAGGCTCTACTTGTTTTGTTTTCTGTCTGCTGTTGTGTGTGAGTGTGTGAGTGCATTAGTGTGTCTGTGTACACTCTGTTTGTCTCATTCATCTTAAAATGCAATATCCTGTACTTCAGACATTTGAAGGTATAATTTATGCAACAGGCCTTGAATCTAGTGTTTACACCACTCTCTGACTGACGGTGGTGAATTGATGAAATCTTGTTCAGTGGAGGATGCTCAGGTGTGTCTGATCCAAGAGGTGGATTATTTTATGTGTTTAACGTTGGCGGTGAAGTTCTGTCTATTGCCAAGTTTCTTACACACATGATTGGACCATTAGAGTGGAAGAATCAAAAGAAAAAAATGTGTTGAGGTGTTAAGCTTCTTAAAAACACATGCCATTTAAAATAATGAAATTTTAGCAACCATTGACATTTTTAATGCAGATGTGCATTTGCAGTCCTATGTACAAGTTTTATTATTGCAAATATGGCGGATTGTGAACTTTGGCTGCACAGGATGAAAGCCAGGTTTTAGGAATGTGTAACTTCAATCCCACTGCCATCTCTTGACCAGCTTTTGGTTGGGTTTGTTGATTTTTTTTCTTAGTCTCAACTTTTTGAGAACTTTCTAAAGTTGCTGGCATGCCATTTTGTCTATATCCCATTTTAGAAAATACAGTTTTGTTGATTTTTAGAAATATGTGATAAAGTCTGTGATTTTCTTTGTTTCTATACATCTGCACTGACTGTGAATTCTTCTGTTACTCCAGCGTAAGTGTTTTATTATTAAGCCGTGAGATAGGCTTACAAAAGGCATCATAGTAGGGAGTAGGAGTACCGGAGCTCTTGTTGGGATGTGGGTCTCTACGTCTGTTCCTTTTGTCAAAATCAAGCAATCAAACAAGAGTTCATTGGCATCTTGATGTCTGTTTTAACATGGTTGCACTGTTTTATCCTCATGCGTATTAATAAACAGAGAAAAGACTGGGGCTTTCGTATGCCGACCTCGTTTCTCGTTTATATCCACAACTTCATCATAAGTGCAACATAAAGTTAAGTATGTTGCATTTTTCTATTTACATACCAGACAACTTCTCATGTGAAGAGACCAGTAGACATAATATCAGGTTATGGCATATACTGTCCATTTATGTGCAAGAATATGTAATCGGGACTTCAGTACTTTTATTTAATGCTTCACTGTATTTTAGAGGAAAATATTCTACTGCTTCCTCCACTTATCTGACAACTATAAACAAACTTTTTACTGTTATGGAGAGTTAGTCATTAGTTTGAGCAAAAAAACTCTTTGCAACAATCTAAAATGTAACACAATAATAAATCTGCCGCCATGGATGTCAATGATTGCCAGTAGTCTCATGTGGTCCATCCTTTAATACAGTAACATAATACCTAACCAGTTTTAAGAATGTGTCGTTATTTACATTATTTATATAAAGAATAACTAGCTGACTTTATGTTGAGATGATGTTATGCTGTTAGCTTGCTATTGCTATATTAGCTTGCTATTAGCTAGCTGTAATCTGTAATTCTTTGCTGTCATGTGTCATATATATATATATATATATATATATAAAGATTATGTATACACATGTGCATTGTGTGTGTCTGTATGAGTGTGCTTGTCTGTGTGTTGTTGTGTGTATAGCTAGCAATATTAGCTTTCCACCAGCCACCTAGCTAGTTTAAATTCCTGATTAGCTATGCTAAGGATCCTTGGTGGTTTTACATTATTTTTAATGTCAAAGATCTAAATTCAGTGATAACAAAGTTATAGTAAAATTATCATTATTTCCTTGGTCAATAAATTCTAAATTAATTACCAATTATGAGACAACAAAATAAAATAAAATCACAATTTCTGTATGCTATATTTAAAGATTGTGTTGCAAATAAAGTGAGAGCAACTTCAAAATGTGGAAAAAAAAACCTTAGGCATAAGTAACAAGCTTGTATGGGTCAAAATGTCTCCTGAGGTAAGATTCCTTGGTCCGTGTATTTATCTGGCAATTGGATTTTCCGTTCTGAAACGGGTATTGAAAAACAAAAAAACGAGTGGTTATTTGATTTTCGTTTTAAAATACAAAAATTAAAATTGAAATACAAGGCGTTTTTCCTTTTCATGATCAAAAAGGGATATACGAAATTTTAAAAATGCTTTGATTTTCATTTTATATTTAGAATAACAAAAAAATAAAAATCAGTAAGAGACAGAGACGAAAAAAGGTCCGTTTTTTCATTTTCTGACACCGGAAGTGGTCATCAGCAAGTGTGGAGCCAAACGACAACAAGATTCTCAGAGGGCGGAGCCAGAGAGCAGCAATTGGTCAGACCATAGATAATATAGAAGACAGCGCGCTAGCGGATCTAGTAGTGGTGGCGAGATGAAGCTTCATGAAGCATTGAGGCTTTCCATCCAATTGGTTCACTCATGGTTCGAAGTTCGATGGTGCTTCATTTGCTCTACTGCGCCATCAACTGGACAAATAAAAGTAAAACAGGCAGAGTGCCTATAATGACACACTAGCTTTGCTATGTGAAGCTTTGAATTGTGCTTAAATGATAATGCCAATAAACAAGTAATATACTTCATATAGTGTCTGCTTTTCCTGATAGCAGGGACAGAGGGGGAATTGGAAACAAATTGGGGAGAGATTTGAGATTTGTAGCTTGACTGCTTGATTGATGTCAGGTTCTGGTTTTCTGTAAAGTGCTTAGACGCTTTTAATTGTAATAAGGGCTATATAAATTAAATTTATTGTGCTTTTGCTACTTGTTTTGTGACTGTGCGTGTGGTACCAGTGACAACCTGTAAAACAAAAGTAGGGACAACATTTTATTTGTTTTTATTCAAAAATATAAATTTTTCCACAGTGCTGGGATTCAGGCGACTTCTTTTTTTTGGACATTATTTTTCTAGCTCTTTGGAACACAGCAGACACTTCACCTTTTAAAATACCAGAAAAATAAAGAAATTAGAACAAGCGGTGTGTGGTGTTGCCACAGTAATACATATTACACTTCACTTGTTATGTGCCTACTTTATTAGGAGAAATCAGGTCAAAGTGTCCCAGACAGGGGAAAATCTTCTCTTTCTGGCTGGTTCTATAAAAAAAAGAGTCTCAAACCGATTGAATGCAAAGATACAGCAGGTAAAAATCCATCAAATGTGAACCGGGAATCCATTGCGTTTCGCTGCCCCTTATATTTTGAATTACACGTCAAACCTGCGAACCACTTCCTGAACCCGTCACGCGGTACGACCGGCTTGCGAGGCTTCGAACGTCATCATTTTTGGCTCCTCCCCTAAATGAAGCAAGCCTCGATACGCGCTTCGTGGACACGCCCCCTCCATTACTCGACACACGCTTCGAAGCCTCGGCACATCTCGTAACATCACTAGTATCTAGTCTATGTATATCTATGGTCGGCACTAGTGATGGCTGATCGAGGCTTTGTTGAAGCTTCGACACTTCATTCAAAACATGGTTCATTACTCGAGGCCTCAATGACACACAGTGCTCGAGTAGGACATCTAGTGGTCAATAATATGAAGTGCAATCAAGGCGTGGTCGTTGGTTCATGGATTGTTTTGGATTTGATTCGCCATGCACACATTCCTGTTTGACTACACTAGATGATTGTATGGGTTGTAGTGGACACAAAAGTAATATTACTAGTAATAATAATGACAATAACTATTGAAGAGCACGTTTCTTATTTCCCATGTTTGTCTGTATCCCGATATACTCTTTGCTTATATTCTGTGTTATGAAACATTTAAACGGTGCTGCTACATTCATGAGATGCTCTACAAATACAGACTGATGTCATTTTCACATGGGGCTGGTGCAAATAAAGATTTTATGGATTATTATGGATTTTGGCAAAGTATGTCTTGGGGTTTATTGGTAAAGAGGTCAGTAAAGAGGGTGTGCTTATGTAACTGGTTATGAGGTTTTATTGAGAAATAATTTATCAACAGTTTTGGGACCACTGTTTCCTCTAAGCTGCGCGCGTGCGCAATTGCGCACTGCTGACACGGTCTCCGCGCACAGAAAATCTGCGCTGCGCACAAAAAAAATCCAACCTAAACTGTAAATAAAATAAACACATAATAATTCATTCTGTGCTATTTTTCAATGTGAGTCAGTGAGTTACCGGTGACTGGCTGCTGCAGCCAATGATGCGATTCACATACGTATTTACCATAGACTGTATATAATGGTATTTACGTAGCTAATCAACATCAGGCGTCCTTATGTGCAGCCACCGTTGTTCTCATAGATATGAATGAGTAGATAGGACACGCCCCTTTGAGCTGCGTGCTACAGCGAGGCTAAGCTAGTGGGGGCAAAGTTTCAGTGCATTCCGTTGATGTAGACGGCGTGAAAACGGAAACAAGTATGCCGGCTCACTGTACTGCATACAGTTACACACTACGTCGTACGATTGAGACAAGGAAACTTGGAATGACTTTTTATAGGTAAGAATAGTTTTTGGCTCTTTTTTCATTATGAAATCTTGTTGAGAGCTTCCAGTCTATGAGAGCTAACTAGTTAGCCACTAGCAAAACACTAATGTGAGCTAGCAGCTTGACAAGCAAATACCAGACGATTAATAGTAGCTGTAGTATAGTTGTACAAGCAGTAGTAGTAATACTAAAAGTACAAGCAGCAGTAGTAGTATAAACAGCTGTTAGAGTCGTAGAAGTAGTATCAGCATTTGTAATATTATTACAAGTTGTAGTAGCAGTGCCAGTATCAGCAGCAGTAGTGTGTACTACCACTACTAGTAGTAGTCACATTGCTATTACTACCACCAATACAACCAATAGTACTTATAAAGCCTAACTCATGTATATCCAGATTACCATCTATGTTCTTCCTCCAAACCCATTTTATGATTGGGATTACAGGCAGTTCTTTAGGACTGCTCTCAAATAATTGAAATATTACTAAACAAGGTTATACTTATCAAATTAAATAGCTCTGGTCTCCAGTATATTGGCGAATTCGGTTCTTTGTACTTAATTTATTAGCATGATTTCTTTTTAATATGTTGTGTACAGACTTAATTACTTCTCTGTCTACTTTTCTTACTCCATGTAGGTTTCCCAGAGACTATGGGTTGAGGAGGAATTGGAAGTTTGTCGGCTTAGACCTGGTGTCATTCCATCAGTGTTAAACTTCCTGGCTCATCTTGGAAGAGTATGTGCCAGAAAGACCACGACCAAGCAGCCTTGAGATCTTAGGCAGCGTCTCCCTCAGGTGGGTGTCGACAGTGTTCACGGTCAGGTCTGTAGAGGTGGGAGGCCGCCACCCACCTCCCCGTCTACTCTCTACCCAGACTCCGCCCATGTGGTCACTTTATTAACTACGATGCCAAAGGGACGACGAAATTACTTCTTTTCCTCTGATCTGTAGCTCAGTGAGTTAAGGGTTTACCTGTAGAGCTGCAAGTCACTGGTTCAAGACCAGACCCTTCTTAAATTTTATCAAAATCCTGACAAAGACAAAGAAAAATGCCAGTGGTGGGTCTTGAACCTACTACCTTCCACTGGGTAATCTCTCTTCTTTTCCCCTGAGCTACTCACTCAGATACTTATTATTAATTTTTTTTTTTGCAAATTTATCATCAATTTTTTTTGCCATTTTCGAGTTTTTTTTAAACTTGAGTCTCGACTCGATCGTTTTTCTCAGGAGGTTGGACTTTAGCCTTTGTGCTGGAGGGTGGAACCCTCAGTTCCAAGACTTTCAAAGCCTCCAGACCTCCCGAGTCCTCAGGACCTGAGCTTTCACACAGTCTGAGGGCTGAAATTTTCTAAGTCCCACAGTAGTTCTCTGTTAGATTGAACTTCCAGACAGTCCAAGGACTGATATCTTCTAAGTTCCTGAGTACTTCTCTGTTAGTTTGAACCTTCACACAGTCTGAGGACTGAAATCTTAAAAGTTCTTGAGTAGTTCTCTGTTAGTTTGAACCTTCACACAGTCTGAGGACTGAAATCTTAAAAGTTCTTGAGTAGTTCTCTGTTAGTTTGAACCTTCAGACAGTCTGTTAATGTTTCGATTAAATCTTTAAGGTTTTTCTTTTTAAATGTTTTACCACCTTTTAATGTTTAATTTTCTTTTTAAATCCTTCATTGTATTTTCTGTGTAATTCCTATTTGAACTTTTATTGTCTTTAAGATATAATTTTCTAATTAAACATTTAATTTTTTAATTAAATGTTTTGTTTTTTTATTGGATAGGTGTAGTGAGAGACAGACAGGAAACAGGGGAAGACTTGCAGCAAAGGGCCACTAGCGGGACTCGAACCCAGGACGCTACGTCAGGGACCAGCCCCTGTACATGGGTCACCCGCTTAACCCGTTGAGCTATATGGGCACCCATGTTTTGTCTTTTTAAGGGTTTAATAATCTGATTAAATGTTTTGCATTTTTAAAAATGTTTAACATTCTTCTTGTTTAATTGTATTTTTTAAATGTTTAATGATGGAAAATACTTTATCTGTAATTTCTAATATTTGTATTTTAAAAATTTTGTTTAATATCATAATGACATGTATTGTATCTTGTTGAATTATCTCATTCAATATTTTGTCTGTTTAATATAATTTAATGTAATTTAATGTTTAACTCTATTAAACAGACAAATATTGAATGAGATAATTCAACAAGATACAATACATGTCATTATGATATTAAACAAAATTTTTAAAATACAAATATTAGAAATTACAGATAAAGTATTTTCCATCATTAAACATTTAAAAAATACAATTAAACAAGAAGAATGTTAAACATTTTTAAAAATGCAAAACATTTAATCAGATTATTAAACCCTTAAAAAGACAAAACATTTAATTAAAAAATTAAATGTTTAATTAGAAAATTACATCTTAAAGACAATAAAACTTCAAATAGGAATTAAACAGAAAATACAATGAAGCATTTAAAAAGAAAACTAAACATTAAAAGGTGGTATATGTACATATAATTTAATTGTATTTAATGTTTAACTCTGTTAAACAGAAAAAATATTGAATTAGATAATTCAACAACATATGATACATGTCATTATGAAATTAAACAAAATTTTTAAAATACAAATATTAAAAATTACAGATAAAATATTTTCCATAATTAAACATTTAAAAAATACAATTAAACAAGAAGAATGTTAAACATTTTTAAAAATGCAAAACATTTAATCAGATTATTAAACCCTTAAAAAGACAAAACATTTAATTAAAAAATTAAATGTTTAATTAGAAAATTACATCTTAAAGACAATAAAACTTCAAATAGGAATTAAACAGAAAATACAATGAAGCATTTAAAAAGAAAACTAAACATTAAAAGGTGGTATATGTACATATAATTTAATTGTATTTAATGTTTAACTCTGTTAAACAGAAAAAATATTGAATTAGATAATTCAACAACATATGATACATGTCATTATGAAATTAAACAAAATTTTTAAAATACAAATATTAAAAATTACAGATAAAATATTTTCCATAATTAAACATTTAAAAAATAAAATTAAACAAGAATATTAAACATTTAAAAAAATGCAAAACATTTAATTAGATTATTAAACCTTTAAAAAGACAAAACATTTAATTAAAAAATTAAATGTTTAATTAGAAAATTACATCTTGTTGTATTAAATGTTTTTTTCCTTTGATTTAATTGTTTTTAATGTAGTTTATTTCTTTAATCTTTTTTTTCTGTCAAGATTTTAACCCCAACCTTAAAAATGAAACAAACCCTTAAATCACAATGAAAATACTTCTGTTGTCACAATCATGAGTTAGTCAATTATTCAGTTTATCAATTCAACTTTATTTATTTAGCACCTTTTACACAGATGACAAAACTAAACAAGCAAAGAGAAAAAACTATGATTAAAACTCAAAAACATTTATTAAAAAAAAACAAAAAACAAAAAAAAAAAAAAAACATTTAACATGGTAATAAAATATGTTGTGTCCAGGGGATGGAGGGAGTTTATTGAAGTCTTCTTGGGCTCACATGGTAAATCATTTAAAATATAAACTTGATATTCAGTCTAAGGAAACTGCAAAGTGACAGAAGAACCAACAATATCTCCTGTTTTCTCCTTTAATGAGTCGACTCTTCTTGTGCTTTCAGACCAAAGAACTACAGAGTCTTCACAACCTGCTCAAACTCTTGGTACAGGACCTCACCACACGGGTCAAGAAGGTTTCCGTCTCATTTCTACTCTGAAGCTCACCTTCTCCTGCTCAAACTGCTGACAAATGTTTCTGCTGCTCTAAAGTCTGGTCTCCAGAACTTCCTAAAGACTCTCAAAGTCTCTTCTGCTGCAGGTTGCTTTGTAGAACTGTTACAGAAAACCTCACTAAACCACATGGAGGGGCCTCAAGATAGTCGTCCAAATGAAACCTTACAAAAACCAAACTAGCACAACCCAAACGCTAAAGTCTCCTGCAGCCTACCAGAAAACCTCTGAGAACAGAGAATCAGGACAAGAACTCTTACCTTCTGGACAACCAACGTTGGTTCTCAAACAAGAATACAGAATGTGTCTGACCAAAAACCTCTGAAGACTCACTACAGCCAAGATAAAGACACAACTCAGCTGGACCAAATCCACTAATCACTGCACACATTAGCACCATGTGCTAACTGTGGCTAAAGAACCACATTTACCAAGACAACTATCCAGTACAAAGCCCTAAAACACACCAAGAAACACATTAAAGATGATTTTACTGCTGGAAGCTGCAAGCCAACGCCTAAAGAACAAACTAAAGCAATGGAACCAAACCCAGTTCAGTGGTGAAGAGAAGCAGAGGAAATGTTTGTCTGCAGCTAAATAAAGCAGGAAGACACTGAGCTGCTCAGGTGTTCCTAATAACACCAAGCAGCCACCTGGACAGCCAATAGGAACACAGCTTACTGGAAGTCCAGAGGGCTGGGTTAGTGAAGGAAATTTAATTTAAAGTTGAAGCAGAAAGTTAATAAAGAAAGTTGAAAACCACCTTCTGATACCTGAAATCTCTGAGTTTTCACACAAAGAACACCTGAACATGTCAAACTGGTTTCATAGTAGAACCATCATTGTAAAAACGTTATAGTATGGTGTGTTGCTCAAAAAACATTAGGACCCGGCTGTCAGGGGACAAACATGTAAGAAACATGAGAACAGAGAGAACCAACCAGTAGGTCACAGTTTATCATCCCCCAGTCATCTCCTGAAGTCCATATGGTGAGAGACATCAGTATCTGGTTGTTCATTTACCAGAGGATGCTTATAATCATGCTGATGTGGTCTGTACTCTACAGTATTTTAGTGACTCAATAAATACCTAAGTTGTTTTTTTAAAAATGCTTTTTAGTTTTTAATAAACATTTAAGAGCCTATATGTAATCAATAAATGGCCTTTGCCTATCTTAAGAAAAACTCACTCAGAACTCTGATATGTTAACAGTACTAAATAAATCAATAAATACATGCATACACACAAAAATAAGTTAATACATTAACTGTATTAAGATAAGATTTAGATTTTTTTTAAAAAGTTGTTTATGTTTTTGCAGAATCCAGTATTGCTCACTGGTTGGTCATTACATTTTATTAGTTTGATTTCACTGTTTAAAATGATGCCACCTCTTTTCAGACAGAACCTGTGATAATAAAACAATACAAAATTTTTAGTTCTGTGTTAATAAAGCACTTAAAGCTTTAAGTATGGCTAAATGCTTTTTTCAAAATTAAATATATCACTCCTTAGGTGGTAGTGGCCCCAAGTTCAGTAAAGTTGGAAAGATATTCACAGATTCGGGCTTCCAGCATCAATAACTCATTAGATATAGGTTGTCAAAACATAAACGGTGCCTCTTTCCCATTGTTGCAAGGCAGACAATGTGCTACAAGCCCAGTTTTATCAAAAGTAGCTGTCTTTCAAGCTACAGGAATAACATGGTGTCTATGGAGTGAACAGAGTCCGTCTGCAATTTGCAAAACCGCTGCAACAGTAAAGAGAGACAAATATTCAATAACTTCACTCTTATACATTGTAGTGTCACTAAAATCACTGCAGCCTTCAACTGGCTCCTGTTGACAAAGTGTTTTAACAGAAATGTAAATGCTGTAATTTGATTCTTTTAATGAACCATGTAACTTGAATGGATGTGATGCTGGTGTGACCACAGTGTACACATCTGATGTTGCTCACAGTGGTCCAAGGGACGCTCAGGGAGTTTGTGTGTTTGCTCAGACTCATGAAAAATTACAGGGAACATTGTTTGGGATTCAAGCAGTTCCTTCTTTTACTCACTATCTCCCCAGCCTTAGAAAAAAAAAAACCTGTTCACACAGCACAGATGAGGCTGAGGTACACAGGAAATGTTTGGCTCCATTGTACAAGTTTGGGTAAACAGTTTTGTGGGTTGCCCAGTAAGCCAGTGGGTCTGCCGTTCTTTCTACAATTGCATTCGCTGTGGCGCTTTGCATTTGCCAGGCTCTACTTGCGTCTTCGTCTAATAGGCTCCACAGTTGAACTGAAAAATATTGAAGATCATCATCATCATCACCAGAAATGTCAGTTATTCCCTATTCAGAAGAGAAAAAGAATACCTGTGGAAGGTGCTGCTGGTGGTGGAGGACGAGGCTGTGGTGGTGCTTGTGACGTAGATGACTGCTGCTTGGTATTCTTTATGTTAATTGTTGTGCATTCTGTTATTAAATGTTCTTTCACACTGGCTGCCACTCTGATTGGTGAATCCAAAAGTTTTGAACTGCAGAGCCACAAGTGTAGCAACAGTCAGTGAACTATTCTTTTCTTTGGTTTGTAGTCTGTCAGCTAAGCACCTGACAAGGTTCTGTGCCAGGTGTTGTGTCATGGGGGTGGTGAGTTGGGAATATATATATATATATATATATATATATATATATATATATATATATATATATATATATATATATATATATATATATATATATATATAATCTATCTATCTATCTATCTATCTATCTATCTATCTATCTATCTATCTATCTATCTATCTATCTATCTATCTATCTATCTATCTATTCTCTACGAAATACGAAATCTGACATACTACTAACTCTCAAAGCAAAAACAACAGCAAAAAAAACCAATCTATTCTGCGAAAAACAATTCAAATGAACAACACGAGGGATCTCCTATCCCGGAACACTCGATCCCGCTGAGTGATTCACATAACAAACCGAACCAATCAGGTGATTCGAAGCAGTTGAGCGCTTCAAACGTCACTGAAGTGATTCAAACGTCACGAGTCACGTGACCAAACCACGCCTCGGCACAGTGGCTCGATACGTTTGCTTCATGAGCTAAAGCGCATGCGTCGAAGCATCTGGTATCAGAGGAGCATCACGAGTTGGCACGTCTGGTAGCATCTCTGGCTGCTGGTGACCTTGTTTTTGGAGTAAAACACGGTAAGAAGATAAATACTTCTAACCAGTAGCGTTGTTTTGTTGTACGTTAAGTCAGCGACTTGTGAAGAGTTGTGTTTTGTCGTGTTTGAGCAGTTGGTCCGGACGCGTTAGCTAGCTAAGCGGCTAAGTTAGCTAGCGGGCTAATTAACACAGGTGGCTAACTTACCGCTGAACACCTGTGTTAGTTGCTGCCACAGCTGTCCTCATTATTAGAATGACCTTCTCAACCTGTATTTCTCTGCTGTGTATTTTAGCTTTTAAAAAAGTTATTTTACTTTAAGGTTAACTGAAACCCGTTGAGCTGCACTGAAGTTTAACATTCAGCTGGTTTGAATTAAACCAAGCTTAACTTAATATTGCGCAACATTACCTCTCTGAATCTCTTTAATTTCATTAAATTCCTTCTCTCTTCCACTGCTCAAGTTCAATCCAGTATATAAAGTGACATTAATAATGAATAAACTAACAACCAGCCATTGTATTTATTTATTATTGCATGTATTTGTAGTAAAACATGAGTTGAAACATCCTACTTTTGGATCTAGAACTGCACAAGCCGTTCATTTTCAGTCACCTGACGAGTTAAACTCCCCTTTTTATGTGAGGTTGAAGCAGAAAGTCTGAGTTAACAAAGAAAGTTGTTTATAATTTGCGATACCTGTTATCTCTGACTGAGGCTTTAGTTTTTGTTGAGCTGATTTACACATAGAAACTTTGTTCAGGAAGATTTCTCAGTAGCTCAGAGGACAGGCTGCTTTTTACACAACCTTGTAAGAGAATGTCTGTCAATGCTTTCAGCAGAATTTAGAAACACAACACTTCCTAAACAGATATTTTGAGGCTGTGAGGTTGAACGTTTGAGAGTATATCAGTGTGTTTGTTTGTGGTCTTTCTGTTTCTAGGTGGAAGCTGAATTAGTGAGGATGACTCCTGCTCCTGTCATCTCTAAGCTCCTCACACATCTTTACCTGCACATGAGGAAAATCACTCCTGTAGAATGCAGGTATGTTTGTCATTATTATAAAAAGATGTTGCCTGGTGACCTGTCAGAAACCCATTATACAGAGTCAGCCAAAATAATGTTTACACACATCAGGAAAAGAAAAACTTGCATAAATATTTCAATACCAAATTTATTCAGACATCACGAGATTAATAAAAGTTATCTTTGGCCTCTACAATTACAAGAGGTGCTTAAAGTGGTGGCCACTGGCTTCCAGACATTTCTGTTGTGTTGTAGACGTCACTTGTTGATGCTCCATTCATGAGGGTAGCGCCATCTGTTGGGAAAACATCGTACAACAGGACACAGAGGTATTGTGATTTGATCAAATTTAGAAAGAGGTATCTATATGTGTACAAGTACTTATACATATGAAATATTTATAAAAGTTTTTCTTTTCCTGATGTGTGTACATTATTTTGGCTGACTCTGAACTTAATGAGAACAAAACTGTCATTTAATTGTTGCTCTGAAAGCTTCTTTAGTGAAAACCAGCTGGTGTTCTGCTTTGAAACAAACTGCTGTTGAGGTCTGTGTTTTTAGGTTTAACCCCACAGTTTCTGAATGAACTGATAGTTCATCATTCATCATCAGTATAACATTCTGACCACCTGACTAATACTGTGTTGGTCCCTTTATGCTGCTAAAACTCCTCTGACCCAGTGGTTCGTCAGAACCTCTGGGGATGTCCTGTGGATTCTGTGGATCCTGTGGGTTGCAGGGTGGGTCCTACCTAGACCAGGCTGATCCTGGACCATCCCACAGATGCTCCATCAGATCTGGATGTGGGGAGTGTGGAACCCAGGTGAACAGCTTAGCTCTGTCATGTTCCTCGGACCACTCCTGAGCAGTTTCAGTTTGTCCTGCTGACGGAGGCAGCTGGCATCAAGGACTGCTGTTGCCATGGAGACTAGGGGGTTGTTTGTCCTGCAGTGTTTAGGTGGTGGTACATGTCAAACATCCACATGAACGTCAAGGTTTCCCAGCAGAACGTTACATTAGAACAAGATGATGGATGTTGTTCTCTTCAGCTGTCAGTGGTCAGAATGTTGTGGCTGATTGGTGGATCTGTCTGCCTTTACTCTGACATCCAGAGTTATACAAAAGTGTAGTATGTGTGCAGTGCAGAAGAGATTTACTTTATTGGATGCAGTTTTGTTTTTTTTTAAGGGAGAGCATTTTTTTAATCCACCTGAAGAAGACCTAATCTGACCCTTCAAAGGATAGTTAATTGTTACTACGGCTTCCATAGTGGTCCCATCAGAGAAAATCATATCCATATACAGATTTTTATTAATTCCAGGGCTGGTTCAGTAAAGATTATTATAATAACTACATCAGATAATTCTTGGTCGCAGTTGGAATTTTGCAGCCTGAGAGATGGTTGAGAAGGTTTGCAGTTCTTGTTTTAGCAAAATATGTTATAATAGAAGATCTTTATTGTGATTGTACATGAAATTATCTGCAAACCAGCAAAGTGTATCAGTCTGAGGTATCTAAAAATAAATAAGTAAAGAAAAATGCTTCTAAAGCCAATAATAAACAGAATATTTTGATGGGATATTCTAAAAAGGAAAGAAAAGCTCCATTCTCACTCCTCTCAGGATAAACTGTCATTAAAATTGACTTTAAATTTAGCTTCAACACGAGATAAAAACATTTACTTTTATTACTGATGTCAAGTTTTAATAAAGTTCATGCTACTTTTATAAAATGATGAAAGTGAATAAATTGTATTTCTGTGATCTGTGTTTGATTTCTGTCTTTTCTCCTGTCATCCAGATGTTCAGAGGGAGATGATGCCACATCTGGTCCAGCTGATGGAAGGTCTTGAAGTTCTCTGACTGGCCTCGACTGAAGATGGTCGTCTCACTGGATTTAAGGTTCAGATGCTCAGTAACAAACTCCACCAATGTGCCAACAGGGAAGCTTTAGGTTTATTAAATGTTGCTATGAAGGTTTCGCTGTTTTTCTTTGTGAATGCAATGTGCTCCAACTGAAACTTGAATTAGAACTTAGAAGTAAATCCTTCCATCTGAAAGGATTTAGTTGCATTAATAACCTCATAACATTCTAACTTTTATTCCAGTCTTGGTTGAAAATAGAATCTCTGTATTGATTCAGGTAAAAACTGAACTTCACAGCATGTTGGAGCAAAACAACCAGATGAAAACTGTGATGGTGTTGGATTGTCAGACCGTAATGTTGCAGCTCAAAGCAGCTTTTCTATCTCAGTTCATTCTGACATTCAGCTATGAATCAACACAGCAGATGGTGATCCATGCTGTGGAAGTCTCACATCTCCTGATTTAATGGAGCTGCTTTGCACTTTTTACACTGTTTATTCACCAACACTTTATTTAATAAAAGTCCCATCTTGTTTTTATGAGGAATGTGATGTTTTAATTTCTCTGTGAATAACTGCAGTCTAATGCAACAGCTGGAATTGTAACATCTGTCCTGATATTGATCATGAAGTATTGATCAGAATACTTATGGTTAGCAGTCATCCCTGAAGTTTTACATTAAAATCTTTACTTGTGTTGTGAACTTTGGTAAGAAGCAGAAACGTTAGCGTTGCCATGGATACATGAGTGTTGAATTCTGTCCATGTTTCCATTTTGGGAAATTCAGTCCAGTTCCAGAATGTGGAGGAATTTAGTCTCACAATCACAGACAACAAATATTATCTGAAAGTCGGGTTATTGTTGTTTATCAGCACAATACAAAAAGATTAATGTTAGAAATATTCCAGTTCAGACTCTAGAATATCATGATTTATGCAAATTTACCTCAATAATATGAATGTTCAGGTTAAGATTGTACAGTGATATTTATTATGTAAGTTTAGCTGATTAAAGTTTATGACTCTGCACTAAAATATTATTTAAATTGACATCATTATTATAATATTTAGGGTCAGACCCTACAGTATTGAGATTAAGAAATCAAATATTCTATAAAATGTAAATACACTGAACTCATTTGGATATATTTGAGACTCTACAATATTATTTGACACAAATCTAAATCAAAATTTTAATAATTTTTACTCCAAACATTTACTGGACTGATTTAAATATCAAAATCACTCCTTTCTAATCCTCTGCTTTACGTTCAAACCTGAGGCCTTAAATAGAAACACACAAGTATCTGATTGAAGGAACTTCTGCAGAGTCCTGGTTCCAGAACATGATGATAGAATTATAGACAAACTTTAACAAAAGCTGCCTGAGAGTTTACAGGTTTTTATGTTAGATTTCTTCAGTAATTTAATGAGAGTTATCAGCAAAAATCAAGTGTTCATTTGATGAACTTCATTTCCTAAAACATCCAGAATTGGAGCTCATATCTTTGGCAGCTGTAAAGTTTCTGCTCCTTCAAAGTTCACAACACAATGAATGAATTCCTAAAACACTCTCAATGCTGGAGAGTGTTTGTGATGCTGAAGCAGTGACCAGTTTTTCTGTTTCTTCTCTGGAGATGCACAGTGAGGGACGTCTGCAGAGACTGAGAAAGAGTCTCACCACATCCTGACATGAGGAAAAAGACTTTATTGAAGACTACAATGAGAAAAACTATCAGACAGCAGACGGCTGCATTCAAGGTGAGCTCTGAACATTTGATCTGGAACAGGAATTCAATAACGGCAGCATGAGCTTCATTTCAGTCTGTAGCTGCTGAATTCATGGATGAATCATCTGGCACTAGAGAAGAAGACCATCAAACATCCACGTCAGCTGATGGAGGTCCAAGAGTCTCACCGAACAACCAACCTGCAGAGTGAAGACCTCAAATCTGATTGGACGGCCTCCTATTCAGCCACATGTGTGAACAAATGCCTCTAAGTTGATTTGTTTTCTAAAATAAATCTAGTTTGTGTCCTAATCAATGCTTGTGTGTTTGCTTCTTTACACAGCTGTTAACAGTTTAGGCTGTTAGATTGTTCCAGATAAGACAAGTACAAGATTCTTCAGAGCCGTTCTACCACGAGCCTGACAGGAAGAACTCCAACAGCTACTGAATGTTCCTGTGGTTCCCTCAAGGCTACAGGAGGAGTCCTACGAGGACGAGCTGGTCCACCTGATGGTGGCCAGTCGCTGCGGTTCAAAGCCAACACCGACTACGTGGACTTCTACTGGACCACATGGAGGCCTTCAAACCAGACCAACAAGTTCAGCGACTCCCCGACTCGTGGGTCTGAGGACGCCGCCGAGCCTCGGCCCAGCCGGCCTCCTGTCTGTGGGTGTTTGAGTGCTGAGAGGTTTGTGGATGCATGTGAACATGTCTGTGTTGAAACAGCAGCTTTGGACTCAGTAACGCCAGGAAAAACCAAGAGCTCCTTTGTGACTTCCACTAAAAGACTGATGAAAATAAGTTTGCCAGGGTTCTGACTGATAACAGATTATTAAATAATGAAAATAATCGTTTAAATATTCCTTTAAACAATCCTTTTAGGTCTACATTTCCTTTACACTGACTTCTTGGTATATGCACAAGTATTTTGGGTGGAATATACCAATAACCCAATGTTCAAGGGTTCTTCTGGGAATATACCATTAAACCAACCTTTTAGATAAATGTTCCAGGATGTTAGGTAGAATATACCATCAGATAAACCTTTTAGGTCTACATTGGAAGATTTTAGAGTAGAATATTACTCCAAACCATCCTTTAGGTCTACATTTAAGGTGGAATACTCCTTTACACCAAGATTTTTTGGTCTTCATTGAAGGATTTTAGCTGGAATATTCCTTTGAACGAACTTTTTAAGTTTATGTTAAAGGATGTTGGGTGGAATATACCATCAGACCAACCTCCAAGGTCTACAGCAGTGAATTTTAGGTGGAATATACCATTAAACTCACCTTTTAGGCCTACATTGGAGGATTTTAGGTGGAATTTTCTTCCAAACCGTCTTTTAGTCTACATTTAAGGATGTTTAGGATGGTATATTCTTCCAAACCAACTTCTCAGGTCTACATTTCAGGTGGAATATTCCTCCATACTAACTTTTTTGGTCTACATTGAAGGATTTTTTCTAAACCACCCTTCCGGGTCTATATTTGAGGTTTTAGGTGGAATATTCCTTTTAACCAGCCCCTCAGGTCTCTTTGAGGATTTTGGATGTAATACTTGGTTAAACCAACATTTTAGGTGCATGTCCAAGGATTTTTGGTGGAACATTCCTTTAAGGTGGATGTTTGAGGACCTTGTAGCTGGAATACTTCCTGAAACCAACCCTTCAGGTCAACATTCAAAGATTTAAGGTGGAATATTCCTTTAAATCAACCTAAATTTCATGTTTTGATCATTATCAAGTGAGAAACCTCAATCCAGACTCCTCATAATGGCGTTTGAGATTTATGCTGCTGTTATTTGTTTAGTCCAGACTAAATGACAGAAATCCACAACTGTAATTGTATTTCAGGACTCGGTTATTAAATGTCAAAACAATCCATGTGACTTTAAAAACTCAACAGCTGTACAAACTCTAAGATTAAACTCTCCACAAGGATCCAAATTAAGTTGGACTTCTGCATGAGAGCTTTAATTATTCTTCATCTACTTCCTGAAAAGTTTGGTCAATAAAAAAGACAAAAACTAATGTTTTCAGCTGAACTAAAAACAGACTTTGTGATTTTTCTGCTCACATGTTGTGTTGTTGTAAACTTACTCTTTCAAATAAATATCTGCCTAACCCCCTGGAAACCAGCGTTTGTCCTGTTTTTGTGTTGCTCCTCGGCGACCCTAGACAGCCGGGTGGTAATGTTTTTTGAGCAACACACCATACTATGACGTTTTTACAATGAGGGTTCTACTATAGAACCAGTTTGACATGTTCAGGCGTTCTTTGTGTGAAAACTCAGAGATTTCAGGTATCAGAAGGTGGTTTTCAACTTTCTTTATTAACTTTCTGCTTCAACTTTAAACTAAATTTACTTCACTAACCCAGCTCTCTGGACTTCCAGCAAGCTGTGTTCCTATTGGCTGTCCAGGTGGCTGCTTGGTGTTATCAGGAACACCTGAGCAGGTCAGTGTCTTCCTGCTTTATTTAGCTGCAGTCAAACATTTCCTCTGTTTCTCTTCACCACTGAACTGGGTTTGGCTCCGTTGCTTTAGTTGGTTCTTTAGGCGTTGGCTTGCAGCTTCCAGCAGTAAAATCATCTTTAATGTGTTTGTTGGTGTGTTTTAGGGCTTTGTACTGGATAGCTGTCTTGGTAAATGCGGTTCTTTAGCCACAGTTAGCACATGGTGCTAATGTGTGCAGTGATTAGTGGGTTTGGTGCAGCTGAGTTGTGTCTTTATCTTGGCTGTAGTGAGTCTTCAGAGGTTTTTGGTCAGACACATTCTGTATTCTTGTTTGAGAACCAACGTTGGTTGTCCAGAAGGTAAGAGTTCTTGTCCTGATTCTCTGTTCTCAGAGGTTTTCTGGTAGGCTGCAGGAGACTTTAGCATTTGGGTTGTGCTAGTTTGGTTTTTGTACGCTTTCATTTGGACGACTATCTTGAGGCCCCTCCATGTGGTTTAGTGAGGTTTTCTGCAACAGTTCTACAAAGCAACCTGCAGCAGAAGAGACTTTGAGAGTCTTTAGGAAGTTCTGGAGACCAGACTTTAGAGCAGCAGAAACATTTGTCAGCAGTTTGAGCAGGAGAAGGTGAGCTTCAGAGTAGAAATGAGACGGAAACCTTCTTGACCCGTGTGGTGAGGTCCTGTACCAAGAGTTTGAGCAGGTTGTGAAGAGTCTGTAGTTCTTTGGTCTGAAAGCACAAGAAGAGTCAACTCATTAAAGGAGAAAACGGGAGATATTGTTGGTTCTTCTGTCACTTTGCAGTTTCCAGTTTCTTTAGACTGAATATCAAGTTTATATTTTAAATGATTTCCCATGTGAGCCCAAGAAGACTTCAATAAACTCCCTTCATCCCCTGGACACAACATATTTTATTACCATGTTAAATCTTTTTTTTTTTTTTTTTTTTTAAATATGTTTTTGAGTTTTAATCATAGTTTTAGCATAGTTTTTTTTCTCTTTGCTTGTTTAGTTTTGTCATTGTGTAAAAGGTGCTAAACAAATAAAGTTGAATTGATAAACTGAATAATTGACTAACTCATGATTGTGACAACAGAAGTATTTTCATTGTGATTTAAGGGTTTGTTTCATTTTTAAGGTTGGGGTTAAAATCTTGACAGAAAAAAAAGATTAAAGAAATAAACTACATTAAAAACAATTAAATCAAAGGAAAAAAACATTTAATACAACAAAACGTTGAAAAAGAAAATTCAACATTAAATACAATTAAATTATATTAAACAGACAAAATATTTAATTATACAATTTAACAGATACAAAACATGTAATTATGAAATTAAACAAATTTTTAAACACAAATATGAAACATTAAAGATGAAATATTTTAGATAATTAACCATTTAAAAAATAAAATTAAACAAGAATATTAAACATTTTTTAAAAATACAAAACATTGAATTAGATTATTAAACCTTTAAAAAGACAAAACATTGAATTAAAAATTAAATGTTTAATTAGAAAATTAAATCTTAAAGACAATAAAACATTAAATAGGAATTAAACAGAAAACACAATGAAGCATTTAAAAAGAAAATTAAACATTAAAAGGTGGTAAAACATTTAAAAAGAAAAACCTTAAAGATTTAATCGAAAAACACTGGGAAAGAAAAGGAAATTCTTCAAATAAGCTGATAAAACATTTGAAAAAACAACAAACATTAAAAAGACAAAACATTTGGAAATCAAATCAGACATTAGAAAAGAATAAAAGGTGAGAAAAGAGCAAAACTAAACATTTAAGAAGAATCAAACTAAAGACAAAACTTTTGAAAAGACACCAGTTAGACTTTAGAAGATCAAATTAAACAGAAGAGACAAAACGATCAAAAAGAGCAAAAACAGATAAAAGTCAAAGCGTTTTCTAGTCTGAAACGAAAACATCAAGTTATTTCTTCAAACATTTCCTCTTTCTATGTTCTTGGTTTGATTGTGGATAGATTTACTAAGAACTCATTTCAGAAAACTGCTTTCCAGATAAAGTCTGCTAGTAGTTGAAGGCATTTATCAAACTAATGTTACCTTCTGATCTCCACAAACTTTACTGTTCAGTGAAGAGAATCAAAGTTTGTTGAGGATTTCTAAAAAACCCACAGGTGAAGGTCTGAGAAGAACTCAGATGGATGGTCTAAATGTGAAATCAAGACTCATGGTCACAAGTTTTAAGGCTTCTGTTAACCAGAAAGTTCAAACTAACGGAGAAGTACTGAGAAACTTTTAAAACTTCAGCCCTCAGACTGTCTGAAGGTTCAAACTAACAGAGAACTACTCAAGAACTTAGAAGATATCAGTCCTTGGGCTGTCTGAAAGTTAAATCTAACAGAGAACTACTGTGGGACTTAGAAAATTTCAGTCCTCAGACTGTCTGAAGGTTCAAACTAACAGAGAACTACTCAGGAACTGAGAAGATTTCAGTCCTCAGACTGTCTGAATGTTCAAACTAACAGAGAACTACTGTGGGACTTAGAAAATTTCAGCCCTCAGACTGTGTGAAAGCTCAGGTCCTGAGGACTCGGGAGGTGTGGAGGCTTTGGAAAGTCTTGGAACTGAGGGTTCAACCCTCCAGCACAAAGGCTGAAGCCCAACCTCCTGAGAAAAACGGTCGAGTCGAGACTCATGTTAAAAAAAAACTCGAAAACGACAAAAAATAGATGATAAATGCGCAAAAAAAAGAAAAACTAGTATCTGAGCGAGTAGCTCAGGAGGATAAGAAGAGGACTACCAAGTGGAAGGTCGCAGGTTCAAGACCCACCACCGGCACTTTTCTTACTTTGTCTTTGTCAGAATTTTGAGAAAACTTAAGAAGTGTCTGGTCTTGAACCAGCGACCTGCAGCTCCATAGGCAAACTCTTAACTCACTGAGCTACAGATCAGATACAAAGAACTAATTTCGTCGTCCCTTTGACATCGTAGTTTCTGAAGTCACCACATGGGTGGAGCCAAGGCGGAGTCTGGGTGGAGTCAGGGCGGAGAGTAGGCGGGGAGGTGGGTGGCGGCCTCCCCCCTCTACTCCCCCACCTCCCCCCACCACCCACCACACCTTCCCCCGCCCGACGAGTTCTTCGAGTCTCCACGAGTTCTTCGAGTCTCGACAGGTTTTCCCGAGTTTCTGAAGTTTCCACCAGGTCAGAGGCAGAACAAGTTGTCATGAAGAGATGTTGAAGTCGGCCAGGATGGACTGACTTTTTACAGTGACTAGAAGGAAGACCACTAGAAGAGCAGGTCTTTAACCACCATCCATAAAATCCATGGAGTCGCTCCAGAGAAATGAAGGAAGGTCAACTTTTATCAACCTCCATCCAGATGTTCAACTTGATATCTTTACTTTGACATTTTTAGCACCACAAACCTTTAGTATCACACTTTATTATCATTTATTAGGACTTTAATGGAATCCACCAGCAGATTTAGTTTTTGTTGACAAACTTTATTCTTGTCGTTGTGGGACTGCAGTATTTAAAACTCTTCCTTCTATTTGACCTCATGCTTATTAGTTTTAGTGGAGAAAGTTATTTTAGTTGTCGATTAGTCTCTTAAAAACCAAATAATAAATTGGATTAGTCAAGAGGTTTAAATTTCTTACTTTGTCATATTTTAAATATGACAAAAAATATAAAAATAAAGACAATTTGACCTGTATTTGGCGTTATATAAATAAAATTGAATTCAAATTGTATGTATCTTGTAATGTTGGAGTAATTCAGCCATATATGTTGGAAAACACATTTTCTTTGTCCATTAATCTGTTGATTGTTTTCTCCAGTAATTCATTTCTTGTTTTGGTTTATAAAATGTCAAACCCAAATATATTCAGTTTACTGTCATAAAAACCAAAAAGATTTACATTCATGATGCAGGAATCAGGCAGTTTTTCACTTTTTATCTTAGTTTAGTCAGAAAGATGGTTGATAATGTGTGAATTGTTGCAGCTTGTGAGCCGTAGAAGGTTTTAATCTTTGGGGCCGAGTGTCAAAAAACATTTAGAAACCAACATCAACAAAACACTCAACAAAGATTTGAACATCATTAAAGGGAAATCCAACTTTTGCATGACAATGTCTAATTAAAGGACATTTATTTCAGGCATATGGGTTCTGTAAAGCGTCTCGAGACAATTTGACTGTAATTGGCGCTATATAAATAAAATTGAATTGAAATTGAAATTATTTCCAACGTAAATGTGTGATATTCATTCTCTGGAGCTTTCTCTTCACATCGTCTTCCATCTGGACTGGTTTGGTCGGGAGCATGTGCAACAGACATTTGAAAAACTGCACTTTAACATCAATGAATGACACTGAAGTTTAATCTTACATAAATGAGACTGAGTCTGGATTTGCTGCTCTGTCATTAACTCCTAAGTTTAGGGAAAGTTCAAACAAAAGAGGACAGTTCAGATAAGACTTGAGAATGAGCTTATTTTGAACAAACATCTCAGACTTTCTGAGCTTCAGCACCTACAGCAAGATATTTTAACAACAAGCAACTCAAGAGATCCAGAAGTTGGAGAGAGTTAGCTTTAGCTGAGCCAAAGAACATGTGGGACACTAACCTAGCAAACATTTCAGACTTTTCTCTGTGAATTCTGAGAAATAATTTCCTATTTAATGACAGAGCTACACATCTTAACTCAGTCTCATTAAAACAGACTCTAATTCAGTGTCATCCATCCATATTAAAATGCAGTTACCCAAAATGTTTGTTGCATGAGCTCCAACAAAACCTGTCCAGGTAGAAGGCCACTTTGACAAACAGGAAGTGGAAGATTCCAAGCAGATTTATAGAAGGGGGAACCAGACTGTACTAAGTGTGGTCTAGTATAGAGGGGTGTTTTGTGGGTTTTTAAGGCTGATAATGATTATTACTGAAATATTTGGAGTAGATATTCATTTGCATTAAATGAAAGTATTTAAAATCTTGGAGTTCAACTTAGAAGAACACAAACTCTAACAGAAAACTTTGTTGATACGTTGTTTTGTTTACAGATGTTAAGTTAACCCTTTAACATCCTCACCAAGAAAAAGGCAATGAAAAAATAATTTCTTTACATTTCTTAACTCTTTGGGGCACTAATAACAACAATCAATGTTTTTTTTATGAAGAGACCCAGCAATTTTTAAAATACTGACCTCTACCAAACGGTTGAGAAAAATTATTTTACCCTTTTAAATCTTTTTTTTTTTTTTTTACATTTCAAATGACACATTTGTGTTCAGCAACTCCTTAGGCACCATAATATGTCAAAAGTATTACTTTACCTTTGAAAATCACAGCAAACAGAGGCCTCATGTGAGGAGTGATTTTGCTCGTGCTAACTTCCTGTGAG